>NC_136308.1:5132222-5315076 GCF_964198595.1 Lampetra fluviatilis
CCCAAATTAGAGCCACTAAAGTTACGCCACCTCAGGCGATACCAATAAGTGGAATATCTGGTCTTGGTTAATGGCCTCACCTTCATTGGTTCATTAACGACAATTAGTCGATAAGCAAGACGAGACATTGGTACCACTTAAAGTCACGTAGAATGGAAATAATAAAATAGGTCTGTCGAGTAGACAGGTCTGTCGAGTAGACAGACCTGCTCTCCACCTGAGGACGGCTGCTTGCGTTGTGGCCGAAACGTCGTGAGAATTATTTTATTGTGTTTTATTTGTACTATTTTATTATTTCCATTCTACGTGACTTTTACCGAAAGAACCAAGAAGATGAATCCCTGCAGTCACGAAAGCTTTAAATCGAAATGTAGTAGAGCTTTTGAAGCTAAAATTTGTCAAACAAAATCCATTCAACATTTTGCAGCCCTTTGTCAACCTACTGCTGGATTAAAAGCTCCATGTGTCGTGGTGGCTCTTCGACTGGTCAGCGAAGGTCGGGTAAAAGGAGATGCCCAGAACCGATTTAAGCAATCCCCCGTGCCTGATTGATGTTAGCCGTAGTTGGGGAAACAAACTCAGGTGTCAAAGCAAAATGCGCTAACGGCTGCACCACCACTCCACCCCCAATGTCGTTTTCTGTGGCCATCAAAAGTAAAATACTGTCCAGCAATATGATAGCTACTATAATCGCTCAGGAATGTCCTTAACGCTCGTGACGTCACTCCACGCCGACCATCCCCCGTCATTAATATTCATGAGCAGGTGACGTCCTCCAAATGAACACCCCCCCCCACTCCTCATTCATCATCATGAGCGGGTGACGTCACTCAATATGGAGTACTCTCCCCCCCTTCATTAATAATGATGAGCGGGTGACGTCACTCCACATGGGGGGGCGAGGTGCCCCCTCCCCCCTACTCGGCGTCAACTCACAACCCTCACTACAAAGGCAGAACCCTCACGTCACGTGATCTCCGTCACGCTGTTGAGACATCAAAGTAAAAAGGACGTCATGATGAACAGGGATTATAACCTTAAAATGAAATAGGTCTGTGTCACCGCGCCCTAACAAATCGCACACGAGTGGATGCAATGGATATCACGTCGCGGCCTGCTTTTCGTTTGCACGTTTCAGATTTACTACAATACGCCCGTCCTTGGACAGGCAAAAGGCCAGTATGTAATGGTCAACCCATCAACATGTCATCATGGGCCATAGACCTTACAATAAACATCTAGATAAATAAATAACTGTCACTATCCAAGTCGAGTGGTAACAACACGTGAGATGCTTGGACTCAACGGAGAGATAACATAGTTCATTATACTGGTAGGAACGAAGGGAACCAGTCTACAATAGATTATATCGTCCGTCCGTCCGATGTCCGATTAGGTGTAGCAACATCGCCCCCTACTGCAAACACTTGGCAGGACCCTACAAAAACCTTTACACTCAGTCAGGCTTTCCTGGCTAAACAAGTGTAATAATACATTATATATTCTTTGGTTATTCGTTCCTACCAGCCCACCCCGCAGGGACCTGTTTCCGTTACTTTCTTATTTTTATTGTTACACCCCAAAGCCAATTTAACTATCTCCAAAACGACGAACGCCATTAGCACTGCCAACATAGAGTCAACATCGCTGTTAACATGATCACCATCATCAGCATCATCATTACAATTATAGGGGGTTTGTACTGTTGAAATATAACACGTGCTGTCATTTGACCATCACATGCATGTAAACCAGTGAGCATAGCATGGCATTTATGCTGTTATGAATGCAAATATATAACAAAGTATTACTACTGTGCGTTACAGGAAGCAGTATTACACTGTGTAACAAAAACAAATTTGTCCCTGGGTAGTAAGTGTTATTTCCTAATTGCTTATGCCTCAACAGCACAGAAAATGGCTATTACTCACCACAAACTTTGCTTTTGTGACCAGGACAGTGGTATTTATAAATGTACCTATCTTCAATGAGAAAACGTGGTGTGCATTTGTGTCATTCCTTCACGTAAAGTCCTGGTCACAAAAGCAAAGTTTGTGGGGAATAATAGTCATTTTCTATACTTTTTAGGCATAATCAATAAAAAAAATAACACTTACTACCCATGTACAAAAATCGTGTTACATAGTGTAACTACTACGCTTTACGATCTCGGTCGGCAGTGCTGTTAAAGATGACTCGGACCAAACTACAGCAAGGCAACACAGCACATAATGTGTGTACAATGCAAGTAATCTGCTTCAAAACACGTACTGCTGTAAATGAGAGTCAAAACTTTGGTGAACACACATCGTATGAAATGTAAATTAAAAACCAACCGTGATGTAAGGCATTACAAACACATGGTAACTTACAACAGCATTAACATAGTCTCACTTAGCATCATCACTCGTTAAAACAACACTGATCTTGTTCCTTCTTAATACATAGATGTCGTTAGCACTCATACCTTGTGCATTTGAGACTCTAACTCCATTGGAACGTGAATACAAACGGTAGCTGATGAATGAATTCAACAGAAGTTGTGGCACAGCTCGTGAAAAATCAGAGTCTCTTCACTGGCAGGTCACACTACTTGACACAAGGGACAGAGGCACAGAGCCGAGAAGGGTTGTTGGAACTCTTGTTAGGCGAGTATAGACTGAGCCACACTGCTGCTGCTGCTGCCGCTGCTTGCGAGGTTGCTGCAGGAATGAGATGTCAGTTCGGGTCCCCCACTCCTCACCCCCTTGTGCTGCCTCTGTTCTCAGAGCGAATGGGCTGCCCAGCGCTAACTGTGGGAGTGGTTTCCCGTTTGCTAGAGGGGCAGCCCATTGCGAGATTTGGGCCAGGTTCAACAACGAGCGAACGAATGGATGTGAGTCAGTGCCGGATGATCCTTTGTAGCAAAAGTAGCTACTACATATGTAGCTACGGGCCCCGCACTTTCAAGGGCCCCGCGCTAAATGCTTTCAAGCTATCAATTCCGGTTCAGCGATTCTGCACTTGCTCTATTACTATAGTACAATACTGCCTTCAACTTTTATGAACGACTGGGTGTTTAAGGATAGCGATTTGTCGTATTATCTGGCTGTATATCAAATTTTAAAAAATACAATTACTTTACTATGCAAGTAAAAAAATGTGTTTGAATATTTACGTGTTTTATTTATTTATTTATGGCCCCTTTATAACAACATATGCTACAGGCCCCGCACTAGCTTAATCCGGCACTGATGTGAGTCATGAAATATTTCACTCGGTTCGTGTTGGGAGTTGGAATCCAAGTGCTTAAATTATTGGGAATGTGGGTATTACGTTTTCTGTGTGTGTGTATTTTTTTACAATGTTATGTAGCCCTTAAATGATTCATTTATAATGAAGCATTCCACTCATTCTCAATCCACCAATGAATGAAGGCCAATCCATGCCATGTCGTCAATGGGGTTTTTTCTTCACGTGCCATACTTCACCCCTGATGTTAGCCGTGGCAGGGAATCAAACTCAGGTGGACAGTCCCCAGTTTGTTTCTGCACATCAAGATACAATATCATTTAGTCCTTCAAACTGAGTTTAACCAAAGACACCTCTGAGTGAGGCTTGCTTCAATTGCCCATTGTGATGGAAAATTATTGATATCTATATTAG
Organism: Lampetra fluviatilis; assembly: GCF_964198595.1. Lineage (NCBI taxonomy): Eukaryota > Metazoa > Chordata > Hyperoartia > Petromyzontiformes > Petromyzontidae > Lampetra > Lampetra fluviatilis. The sequence goes on from NC_136308.1 coordinate 5,135,868, forward strand.
CCGTAACATTATCTCCTGGATCATATTTAATTATACGGCTTAGCAAGCAACGTTTAAAAAATGTTTACTGTTTCAGGGACGACCCGGCAACACAATATAGCTCATCTAAGTGGCTTATATGATCACATGTAAGAATTTTAAGTAGCTGAATAATCTAGGCGCATGTTTCTAAATATGCAGAGCAAAACGGGAGGAACCTGGAGAGAAATTCATACAACCACCACGGAGAAAGAGAGAGAGAGATCACGCGAACTCTAAATATACAACAGGCGTCGTCAGGGTCGAGATCGAACTCATGCCCTCCTCCGTACCAGGCAATGGTGATAACTCATAGCTACACGTACGTTATTGGGCATGTAATCTGTGTGTGCAAGTGCGTCTGCTGTGGATGGAGCGCTATTGGAGCGATTAACGCGCTGCGCTACGAACCCGGCGAACTGAGTTCGATTCACGCTCACCGCCAACACCAGTGACGATGATCTGAACCGGTCCTGGGCCTCCCCGAGGTTGACTCAACCTCAAATGAATACCTGGTGCTGTGTGTAGTAAACATCGCCCACCCCCTCGTGTGCTGTGTTGGCCTTCATAGGAGCTCGCTAACAAGCACTTGTCCCAACAGTCTGTTAAGGCTATACGGGGAAATTTTTCTTTGTCTTAGCTGTGGCCCATAGCTGAATTGTGGATATGTTTCAAACAATACACGTGCAGCCCCGAGTGAATCCATTGTCGGATAAAGGGCTCTCCAAGTCATGCGGGGTCGTTTGGGAGAGTTTTTTCCCCCACCATACTTCACCACGTTGGCCAGTGCAGCTTAATGCAAGTGAGGAGCATAACAGTAGGACCATAAAAGAACTGCGCAGGACAATGGATGTTTCCACGCTGCCCTCTACTGCACACAACGTAGCCCGCCAACCGAGAGCGGTCCAGGCTCGAACCTCCTTAGCTTGCGAGATCTGACAAGATTGATAAATTGGATGAAAACAACGTTAACATACTACAACTCACAAGGAATAATAGATCGGCGAGTTAGTGATGGCAAATCAGCTGTGTAGAATATTTAAATGCCAATATTTAGGAAAGCATCGCTGAGTCTCAAGACTCTTTTAGGACAGTTTTACATAAGGAATGTTGTCCAATTCCGTTTTTAGTGATTGATGTGTCGGATGCAATTAGAAAACACATTAGAAAACAGAGAAACCCCATACGAGTGACTCTTGTACTACAACATCACATGGCCACCCATCCACCCCGCCCCTACTAATACCTGACAATCCTCGGTCGCCAGCCGTTAAAGTAATAACGAGAAAAAAGTTCAACAGTCTTCAATGGCACTGCCTTAAAAAAAACTAAAATTGGTGCCGTTACAGACAATGGCTCATTAATAGGCTATAGAAATGGGGCCTGTCCTTAACACCATGGGGTCTGATGAGAATGAAAGCAACTTTTTTTCCGAAAAAAACAGTTGTTTTTACATACTATATGCCTGTAAATAATGATCTGATAGCTATTAAAAAACAAACCCCTTAACAATCGAACAGTATTACAACTAAATAAACGCATTTGTATTAATAGTAAAATCATAGAATATTGGTGTCACGTCATATTGCATTGTGGGAAGGTTTGTTCCACCTGGAAAAGCATTACAGGGCCCGGTTACCATTTCAAGTGAAATAATTTACATAAATGTGTCCTTATAAGGAACGAAACAGGTGGACTTCTCCACAAATCTCGCTGTCGCCTGATGAAGCTAGTTGTAATTACTGGTGAAACGTCGTACTCAGATTGTAAATGTTGTGGCTTGGCTCTCCAACACACCGGGGTGCTGTACTAGTGACAAATTGGCCACGTTCTGTTTACGTGACAACCCTTACTAGTTGGCTGGGTCGGGTGGTGGCGGTTTTAACGACACATTTATACACTTACGCGATCTAACCCAAAACAACATATTATGGATGATATTGGCTACGGAAGCCGACAACGTGTTAAACTGGAGGAATTGAACTGCCCAATTGAACTGAGAAAGAAAATTTGTGGTACAATTATGAAACCAAAATAAATGAAAGAAAACGAAAAACGCATATAATAGCCAGGCGCGTATTCTTACTTGTTACACCGGGACACATTTAGGCTGATTGAGTTGATTGCCTGCCGCAGGTGCCTCGATAATTTTTCAGTTGTCCTACAAAAGGAACTTTGTTGTCTTCAAATGAAACAAAGCTTTAATAGGAGCCATTGCTGCATTCTCAATGCTGCTATGTATTCCTGCTCTATTAGGTGCAATATTTTACAAATACGTCGCCTTGCTTGTAAGTTTAACTTCTATCCCACCGTACGTAGCCGACCGTGCGAATGGGAGGTGCGGTTTGCAAGTTGGTCAATCCGCCTCACGACATGTTCTGAGTGTACTCAAAGCTTTCGTGACTGCAGGAATTCATATTCTTTGGGTCTTTCGGTAAAGTCACGTAGATAGGTTCAAATATATTAAAAATAAAATAAACAACAACTACGACGTTAAGATCACAACACAAGCGATCGTCATCACAGCACAAACGATCGTCATCCTGATTACTTTATTTTTTATATCTTTGAACCTATCTTGTGACTTTACCGAAAGACTTAAATAATGTCTTGCTGTAAATTTCGATTTAAAGCTTTCGTGACTGCAGGGATTCATCTTCTTGGTTCTTTCGGTAAAGTCACGTAGAAGGGAAGTAATTTAATAATCCAAGCTTGGCAGTGTCTCATTATTCACCTGAAGACGGCTGCTTACGTTGTAGCCGAAACGTCGTGAGAATTATTTTATTATGTTTTATTTTTATTATTTTATTACTTCCCTTCTACGTGACTTTACCGAAATAATCAAGAAGATGTCTTGCTGTACTTTGAATTGTCTGCTGGCTGTGTAGGAGGTTCACCACTGCCCCCTGGTGTTGATGAGAGGTACTGACAAGCACTGAACTTAAGCACGCCGCAGAGTAGGACAATGATGTAGAATACTCGATAGATGATCGACGAGACCAGGGGTCGGAAACATTTCAATGAAGAAGAGCCATTATTTAGTTTTTTGTCTTTGACCAAAATAGTTCGAGAGCGGCATCACACACACACACACGCCGAATCACACACACACACGCCGAATTACACACACACACGCATCACACACACACGCACCGCATCACACACACACGCACCGCATCACACACACACACACACCGCATCTCACACACACACACACCGCATCACACACACACACACCGCATCACACACACACCGCATCACACACACACACACACCGCATCACACACACACACACACCGCATCACACACACACACACACCGCATCACACACACACACACACCGCATCACACACACACACACACCGCATCACACACACACACACACCGCATCACACACACACACACACCGCATCACACACACACACACACCGCATCACACACACACACACACCGCATCACACACACACACACCGCATCACACACACACACCGCATCACACACACACACACACCGCATCACACACACACACACACCGCATCACACACACACACACACCGCATCACACACACACACACACCGCATCACACACACACACACACCGCATCACACACACACACACACCGCATCACACACACACACACACCGCATCACACACACACACACACCGCATCACACACACACACACACCGCATCACACACACACACACACACCGCATCACACACACACACACACACCGCATCACACACACACACACACACCGCATCACACACACACACACACCGCATCACACACACACACACACCGCATCACACACACACACACACCGCATCACACACACACACACACCGCATCACACACACACACACACCGCATCACACACACACACACACCGCATCACACACACACACACACACCGCATCACACACACACACCGCATCACACACACACACACACCGCATCACACACACACACACACCGCATCACACACACACACACACACCGCATCACACACACACACACACCGCATCACACACACACACCGCATCACACACACACACCGCATCACACACACACACCGCATCACACACACACACCGCATCACACACACACACCGCATCACACACACACGCCGCATCACACACACACGCCGCATCACACACACACGCCGCATCACACACACACACACGCCGCATCACACACACACACACGCCGCATCACACACACACACACGCCGCATCACACACACACACACGCCGCATCACACACACACACACGCCGCATCACACACACACGCCGCATCACACACACACGCCGCATCACACACACACGCCGCATCACACACACACGCCGCATCACACACACACGCCGCATCACACACACACGCCGCATCACACACACACGCCGCATCACACACACACGCCGCATCACACACACACGCCGCATCACACACACACGCCGCATCACACACACGCCGCATCACACACACACACACACCGCATCACACACACACCTATCACACACACACATTACACACACACACGCCGCATCACACACAGAGCTCCTTGTACACAAACACAGCAGGTATACAGCAAACTACAAATTCTGACTTAATAAACAAAGTAGGTGATTGAATTGCATTTATTTAAATCCCCTCCCCTTAGTTGTACATTTTGTTGCCACCAAGACATTCCACAGTGACCCATCCCCCTGACATATTTAACAAAAATATCGTTTCGTGAGATTGTTTGAGATTTATGTTTTTAATTTTTATTTGTTTAAAAACGCGCTGTCCGCAAGGGGGCGCCAGGGGCGTGGGGGAGAAGTCAAAAGCCACCTCCATGCAGTTCCGAAGACACAGCTTTGCCGAACCCTGAACGACACAATGCTTTCAAGAAGGCAGTAACAACAACAACAGCAGCAGCAGTCAGCAGGGTTTAATCTCATCCGGGAGAGTCCGTAGCGCTGTTCCGAGAATTGTTTTGCCATCTTTCCCCTAATTTTTACAAAATCTGTTCTTACGATTATAGTAATATTGGGAATAATAATATAGTATTATAGATATCCGAGGTTTTTTTTCTCTCTCTCTCTACTCTAGTGGTAGATTTAGTGCCTCATGCCGATAGTCCAGACTCAAAAAATCCAGTCAAACTACACGTTCTGGAAAATATCGAGTGAGAAATTAATCCCTGGCAGAAAGTACATTAAAAACTAACCATACGTATACCGAGAATAGGTTTTTTCCCCACTTTTTTCTGGCAACGAATAAACCTTTTACAACGAGTCATGTTTGCATTAACCACAATATTTGTGGTCAGAACGCAAACAAAAAATACTCTGATAATATATGCATTGTCTTTGAAACTAAGTGGTCGACACCAGAGACAGCTTTCTTTTGAGCCTCGTCTCAAACGGTGTTAGACCAGAGGACGCCAAAAGGCGTACATACGTATTCCGTGTAGCCACGTAGATAACACATTCCTGTGGAGGGAGCTGTTAGTAACGTTGGGTTGCTCGGTCAATGGCCAGGGTCAACGGCGGCGTGGTGTATTCCGCAAAAATGCCCGACTGTGAGAGCGGGCACAAGCCGGCGTGAGTAGGTTAAACGTTGAGTTTTATAAGGGCACCACGGGGTGACCAGCCCTTCCCCACCCAGCCCCACCCCTCCCACCCCCCACCCAACCCCACCCTCTCCACCCAGCCCCTCCCCACCCTCCCCACCCAGCCCCTCCCTCCCACCCAGCCCCTCCCCACCCTCCCTTCTCCACCCAGCCCCACCCCTCCCATTTTTGGATGCACGACGGACGGACGGACACAATAATCCCCTGTGGGCTGGTGTAACCAGGAGGTTCCTACCAGTATAACTATATACATATTGCGAGCAAGCCTCTAAGACTTCTGGATCAGTGTTTTGTCAGCAGAATTTGTTTAAATAGGCAAATTCCAGACCGGTTTTAACTGCACGAAGGGTGTGGGACTAAGGCCACAGGCGTGGTCTGGACTGTGCCTTGTATCTCGCCCCCTGAGTTCGAATCCTCCTCCCCAAGGCGAACGGACATCAGTGAGTGAAGGGTATCTGAACCTGTCCTCGTTCCCTCCCCACCCACCCACGCTTCACCAACTCGTACTGACCAGCAAGGTGAAGTATGGTCAAACAAACCCCCAAAACCACCATGGATTGGGGAGGCCTTCGTCCAGCAGGGGATTTGATAAAAGGGCTCAATATTGTTTATGTTATTATTACAAATGTATAATTAATTTAGTGGATTCCCATGAATTGGAACAAAGGTTTAGTAAAAGTAGATTTTAATGAATGTATTGGAAATATGCCAAGGATACATTGTTGCTATGTGGGCTAAAGTGCCTGATTGGTATGTAAAGATTAGATCTCAACGTTTTACATTAGCTTTGAGCGTTATATTGTTTTACTAAGCTTGTATTACCACCCATTGCGTGGGTTATTGACTGGAGTACACAATGTTTTACAGCTATAGAAACCTGATTATTAAGTCCTTATTAGAAAAGATAACATTTTGGGCATTGCACCACCACATTGTTTTTTTTCAAAAATCTCATTAAAACTATGGGGTGGATGGATGCGACGGTGAGCCAACACGTGGTTCTTTACAAGATCAAGCCTTTACATCTGACATAAATCGTAGAGGAACGGCACATCCCTTCTCGGCTGGCTTCAAATCATAAAAACCCACCGGCGTTCTCATGGCACTAAAAGTCTGACCTTGTGCGCGCCCCAGTCTCTGTGTCGTCTTATTGTGCCGAGTGCGTGTGAACCTGGGGTGTATTTCAGGCGGTGGCGTTAAAAAGCGCCCTTTGTGGCTCATGTCTTCTCCCCTCTCCACTTTAAATAACTCGCCAATATTTGCCAAGGCATCACTTCCCCCCATCCCCCTGCAGTGTTTCTCTCGCACTGTATACTTCTTGCATGTCTCCTTGTTGCTTTCCATTAGACTGGTCATGCTCCTGCTGCTGGTGCACCAACCGGCTTTTGCTATGTCATGATAACCTTCATTCGTAGTAGATGGTGTGGAAGCGTCCAGGCTGAACATATTTCTTCATCATCAGTAATTGCGCATCCTTCCAACAGACACGGCGCTTAATTTCCGGCAGAATAGTCCGTCCAGAAAGCTGTTTCGGGAATTCGCACTTTGGTATGACACATCCATCTCGCATTGTTTTGCCTTCATTGTAGAACAATAATAGAGAATTGCAATTTCGTGGAAAGGCAGTACTTGTACTATGGTGATGGTCCTGCCTTACGCTGATCATCTCTTCTCCAAGCCGGCTTAGCCTTTATTGATAAATCAAGCACTCGACGGATATATAGTAAAGTCGTTTTTTCAGAAATGGCCTTCTTTCAAAGGGCGAATATGCAGCGTGGGTGATTGTTACAGTTGTAATTGGGGACTTTGATGTCCTATTCACGCGACTGCTGAAAACACTGACGACTGGTTAGCCCATCATCATCATCAGCCACGATCTATCCACTTTAACAAAGGCCTCCCCAAATCTCGACTTAAAGCTTTCGTGACTGTTTTTATTATATATTTTTTCTATCTATGTGACTTTACCGAAAGAACCAAAGTAAATGACCTCCCCAAATCAGCTATGTACAGGGTGGTCCAGATGTCTTGTGGCCGCCTATGAATTGACCCCTAACATAATTTTTTATTTATTAATTCCTGTTTTCACACCAATTGGTATACAATTTGTATTTATTTTATTTTAGAGCATTAAATTGAGGTCACAAGACATCCGGACCACCATGTATATGTCTAGAAAAGAAGTTAGGCAACTAGAGCTCTTAACTTATGTACAGTCCATCTTTCCAGTGGTACAGTCATCAGATCCATCTCATGATCCTTTCCCCCCAACATATTTAAAAGTCGACGCACGAAGCAGTGCGACGTGAGGAAGGCAACAAAACTGTCGTGCGGCGTGATGTTCAAAGGCCTGCGTGAGACGCTCACCCTACCACTGCGGCCTTAGAGGCATGGGGCGTTAATCTCTACTGGGTGGCGAGTTCAATCAGCACGACGCAACGATAAGGATACATCTTTGCAACCGCTTGCTCACACCGCGGCTGCCACTCCAGGGAGCCAAGTCCGTGGGCCATTGGCCTCCTCTTCTATGCCGGCCACGCAATCTAAGGACACGCGGGACTACTCACACTTTACCCCACCACACGCGATCTCTAAATCGACTAATTTGCGATGTACCCATTCATACAGCCACACCGGGAGATCAAACTGGAAACGTCTGGATTGCAAGTCCGGTGTGCTAACCATTACACTTGTATCCCAAGATAAGCACGGTAACTTTCCATTTTCACTGCTTGTGAGATGGCAATCTGAATAGGGAAGTTCCCAGACTCATCAAACAGGTTCTTTCTATCCAACACATGGCCGAGTTGGTGCCCCATTCTTTATTTTTTTAAACCTGCCACATGCTGGTACTTGTCAGGTCACTGCAGAGCCGAGAAATTACATAATTAATCGAGCCGTAACCTGCTGTGTCATGCATACTTCCCTTTTTTTGTGCGGAGCTGCTGTGCAATACGCGTACGGGACTGGGGTACTGTATTTGCAAAAGGACTTTTTTTCTGAGATGTTGCAGTTGCATTTTAATGCAGTTCTCGTGTTTGGAGGGATCTCCTGTTGTGGCAGTTGAAAAAAAATGAACACGCTTCTTCAATGCCTCCGCCTCTGTCCACCACGACGTGTAAATGGGTTCACCACAATTAGTCGATGGGCAGTGCCAACGCGGTCTGGTAATGTGTGGACACTGAACTAAACTAAACAATGGGATTGTTTTTTTACCAGGTCAGGCCCACTGAGCTTCTATGTGTCTCTTTTTCAGAAGCGACCTGGCTATCACAAGTGGTAGCTCAGCGAAGTGGCTTTATCATTCGATTTAAAGCTTTCGTGACTGCAGGGATTAATCTTCTTGGTTCTTTCGGTAAAGTCACGTAGAATGGAAATAATAAAATAATAAAAATGAAACTTAATAAAATAATTCTCACGACGGCTGCTTGCGTCGTGGCCGAAACGTCGTGAGAATTTTTTTATAATGTTTTATTTTTATTATTTTATTATTTCCATTCTACGTGATTTTACCGAAAGAACCAAGAAGATGGCTTTATCATGTTGACACAATGTATAGCGGACAAATACTCTAAACGCATGGTTCTAAATGTGGCTTACTCGTTGAAGAGTAGACCAAATACCCTCTGTGGGAAGGCCCTTCCACCAAGTGTGGAGAGAAGCACAAATGGCAGGCTGAACTTTAAACACTTTACCTTAGTGTTCGTAAATATCCTATGCATATGGAGATGCTGCAATATGAATGTTTATGATTCGATGCAAAACCTCTGCATATTGAGCGAGATTCAAGGCTTGGGGCACGTTTTTTTTAACCACAAGATGGGTGAGGAATAACCCAGGTTGTGGTTTTTGTGATCGAATAAAAAAAAACCCGACTGAAGTGGCAGGTCAGGTCCAGTGTGTTCTTAGTCTATGGTTGTAAATATGAATATATATTTTTCTGTATCAAAATGACAATGGGGTATCATGTACAGAAGTTGTGAATTTGTGGCATCATTATTGCCAATGCATGATCGTGAATTACCACTTGAGTGTTTCTCCACGATTAAACCAAACCGTGTCGCGTAGTCTGTCCTGCCAACCCACAACCGTCTAGTGAAGTGCTTACTCACTACCTTGAGTATTTAAGCATCGAATCGTCCTCAGCCTTACTATGTACAAGCCTCGTGTGCATAGATAAAGGAGCAGTTCTGCAGTTAACTTGCTCATGTCACTGCTAATTGGATATCCGATTAGCACATTTGTCTACGTACGGTGTGAAAGAAGTTCAACATACATACATACATACTGCTGGCAGTATGATTTTCTATGGCCTTCCCATTTTCGCTGGCCAAATACATCTTGGAGGAGGCGGGAGTGCCCACACTTTACCTCACCACATGTAACCAGCTGATTGACCAAATGTGGGGGACCCATTTACACTGCTGGATGAACAGCGGCTGGGAGGGATTTAGGATGTGTTCACTATTTCAACTTCCGTGCCCGGAGTTTGAACCCGATGGCTGCTGGACTACAAGTAAAGTGTGCTAACCATTACACCACGCTTACGAACGCCTTATATGTATAGATTTATGAGAGTGTTTTGGAATGTGATTAACTCGCCTTTGGAGCTAAAATAAATGTTCAACTTTACAGTTTGGACAGGGAAGCAAGTCATTTGTTGTTGTTCTCGTTTGGCTGAACCGCGACACAGCATGATGATTCACTCAGTTTCCACTGCTCGTGCGAGACTTGAACATGTTTTTTATTGGGGTACAATGAACATCTTGGTCTTCTGCGGCGTCTGGAACGCTCTTCCTTCCGATATTAGGAAGCCAATGGAGCTGGGCGCTTTTAAATCTTCATCTAGATTGACAACTCATTTCTTTAGAACTGCTTTTTGTGTTTAGTTTGTTAATCTTCTCCCGCTCCTCCGATTATCTCTGTTGGCTGCATACAGTGCGAAAGAAGTTCAACATACATACATTCCTTTGGGAGATACATTTTTAGACATAGACTACTGCGCATGAAATGATTTAGCAACTATGATGCAAAATAAAAAAAATCTAATTATGAAATCACTGTTCTATCCTGATTTTCAGGAACAATAATACTAACACTGGCAGTTTGCAATTGCCCCAAGTGTTTAGCCTACTGTATGAATAATTCACAACCCTCTGTTAATCAATTGCTGCTTGAAGGCCTCCACCGCACATTGTCGATCATGGGGAGTTTGTTTGACCTTTGTTAGACATGCTGGTCAGTGTGGGATGAGGTGTGTCCGGGAACCAGTTCAGATGCCACTGATGGTGGCCGGGAACTTCATAGTAAAGGGTGGTCGCGATGTCTTGTGACCCCCGTTCAATTCTCTAAGATTTAATGTTGTTTACCAATGGGTGTGAAAACAGAAATTAATAAGCAAAGGGGAAAAAAAAGGTCAGGGGTCAATTAATGGGGGTCACAATACATCTGGACCAACTTGTACCAGTGCGCTAATCAATGCAGCACTATTGCGCCTCATTCAGATTATGCTGGAATAAAACATTCTTAGAAAAACAATCCCAACATTCATGGATGTATGGTGCTGATTTGGCGTATACGTTTGATATAATTAATGAAAAATATAATGCGCCTTTGAAAGTGCAACTCTTATTAAAAGAAAAAAAAATGTCAAGCAACGCACTTTATTAATATCGATCAAACGAGTGTCTGAATTTGAGTATCTAAAGTTTAGAATGTATAGCCATTTGCAAATTTAAGAAATAAAAAGTCAACCTAATAAATCACTCTTCATTTTCTGGTGCAAGGGAACGTTTTTGCGGAAGTGGTCAAAGTATTCAGAAGAAGAAAAAAAAACCCGCTCAGAAATAAAGGAGCGAGAACAGGAAAAAGGAACCCACAACACAAAACACGTATCTTGCAAAGCACGAAGCCACGGCAACATCCTCCTCCCTGTGAGAGAATAGGGAGGCAGCAGCAGCAGCGCCGTGTTAACACGCACGCACCTCGTACGCATCGAGGAGGAGGAGGAGGGGTGGGGTGACCAGCGATCCAGCCAGCTCATGATTACGCCAGAAGGGGTGCATTTCCGCAAGCACGCCTGCCAAACGTGTCAGCGGAGAGGGCTCTCGGAGGGCAGCTGTACTCTGCCCGTGTTCTCCGAGTGACAATTCACTTCGCCCCCGGGCTCGAACCCAGCCACTACTGCCGGCACTGCCCCTGCTGCCGTGGGCATGAAGGATATCGCTTTGACGCTGAAAAGGTGAGTCCAACGAAACGCCTTTGACATGCTGTGGGTTTTTATATTTTATTCGATAATTGTCCGGTCGTTTGTCTCTTTAAGTTTGGCTGCATCAACAACGGGGGCTTTAATTTTATTATTTTTGTTTAATATTTTTATTATTTTATTATTTCCCTTCTACGTGACTTTACCGAAAGAACCCAAGAACATGAACGGGGGGCTTCGCTAAGACGTTTGGTGAATGTTGAGTGAGTGGCACCGCCGATGACAAAGCACTCGACAACGGACGTGCAGCGAATGAAAGCCCCGTGCCTTTGATTGTGCTTCTCGCAAAGGCGCGCAATCAGCTGAGTTTGATCTTTCGAACGGCGCTGTGGTCCAATATTAGAAAGTTTACCCGGGTTACTGCTCAACATCGGTGTTTTCCCCCAGGATCGCGAGGACGTAGGCGACACCGAAGCTTACACAATTGTGGTTTGGAATCGCTTCTTGATACTGTAATCTTGATTTGAATCTTGATTTGAAGCTTTCGTGACTGCAGGAATCCATACTCTTTGGTTCTTTCGGTGCTGGGATGATGACAACGGAAATTGTGTACTATACACACAATGCATCTTCAAATTACAGTGGTTTCGTCTATTATTATGAGATGACATGACAAAACGACAAGCTGCAGGGCACAAATTAGCGTGCGAATGTTTTTCTCTGGTAAATCGTGGGTTCAATTTTACTGACACATAAATGTCGTCCACTGCCGTGCTTTGCGTTCCTCTGTTAAAGACGTCAGCATTTGATCATCTTTACCGATGTAATTGTAACGCAATTCAATGCCATTGTGAGTTCAGGCAGTATCACCGTGCCACTTGATTTTTTTCTCTCTCAAAAGAGTCAAGGTCTGTATCTGCCCGTACAGCCCTTTGCCAATCCACTGCTGGATGAGGGCCTCCCCACAACGCATGTGGGTCATTATATTTATATATATGTTTTTATTATCATACTTCACCACGCTGGTCAGTGTGTGTTGGTGAAGGCCAAGAGCATAGACATTGGAGCTCGGTCGAGTACAACAATTGATTTTTTTGCACTCCGCTCACAATGTTAGCACCGCGGCAGCCTATAGCACCTGATTCATCTATGGCGGTCCTCCATCCGAGTGCTCTGCGTGCTCGTTTTTTGAGATCTGATGAGATTGGGAACATTCCGAATGATTAACTCGTCGGCATATATTAACAACAACAACAAACCCTCAACATTCAACGATAACATTGTGGCATTAAAATCAAAACACGTTCCTTCGGAGTGGGCAGGTAAAGCACTTGGTTGGACAGCGCATTCGTGCACGACAGAAAGTTCGCGGTCACGTGACGCACTTCAACCAATCCGGGAGCCTGCTACATGTGTGGGAGGGGCTATGCACGACAGACAAATAATCCCTGGTGGGCAGTGTGGAACTTGTTGTTCCTACCTGTATAAGTGTATTATAGGCGACGTTTTAGACAATGGCCCTTCTTCATGTGCGATGAAGAGCGAGCGTTGTGGTTTATTTTTCGTTGCAAGGCAGAGTTATCGACGCATGTGTTGGGGTTTGTTCATTGTGGTGGTGCACCACCGCCAATGCAGCACTATCACCACACAATGGGCATATACACGGCACAAAACCACTAGCCTGTACATAGTATCCATATGCAAACCGCATCTCAAACTGCTGTATTGTGTCACATAAGTACACCACATTTAATATTGCAGTCACTACAATCTACTTTCAATCTAGGAACGATTTTTCCTAGCTTGCTAAAGCACTCACACAATTGTATGGACGCGGTTGGCTTCCCATTGTGTGGTGCTGAGTGCATCGTAAACACGGGGTTTGTGTCATGCAAGCAAATTCTGCACAGTTCATACACCACCACGTGGGGATTTTAATATCAGAATACAAACGCCGCATGCACCTCCTTCCTACGTGTTGCAACATATGATTATAGTTCTTTAAATCAGCTCGTGCACAAGTGCGAGGTGGATTTTACATCACAGGATCATGGGATATGGCAAATGCTTGGAGAAGCTTTTATCCAGCAGTGGATTGATCATGGCTGATGATGATGATCATGATGATGATGGATACGTAGCCTGTATAAGTTTTATGGGTTTCCAAGATACCGCTTACTCTACCGTATTTGGTAGTTATGCTTATAAAGTGGTCAGAGAGTAAAGTAACAACATGATAACAACAAGATGAGCTTTAATAATTATCCACAAACTTGTGGATAAGAAATAGAGATGGGCAGGCAGGGAGTGTACGGTGAATTCGTTTATTTTTATCCTTCATAAGTTCGTCAGTGTCCAGTGACACAAGAGGGATCTTCTTTTTCAATGGTCAGCCTAGTCACGTGTGACTACACAAAATAAACCTTAAATTTGGGTCTGCATTTAATCTGGTTAAATTCCAGTGCTGAGAATATGAAATATCTGCATGGCCGTCACGCGAGGCGGGGTGGTTGGGAAAGTGTAGCCCCCTGATGTGTGGACAAGTGTCAACTTGAAGGAATCTCAGAAGTAGTTTTGCGGTATCTGTTCCATGGGCTGTTATCTAATATGAGCCATCTCTAGAAATGTGCTGCTAAGAAATGGCTCTCTAGGCGGCTCGGCATTTGGCTGACCAGTAAGTTTTGTGTGAACGATTAAGTGCCAGCTGACGGTCACTTGAATGTATGCACATTGAACTTCTTTCGCGCCGTAAATATGCAACCGTGGTGTGGGGGAAGGATAAACGAAACACACAAAAAAGTTCTAAAGAAATTAGCTTTCAATCTAGATGCAAAATCGAATAGCGCCGGTGGCTTCTTAATATCGGAAGGAAGAGCGTTCCAGACGGCCGAAGAAAGCGCTCGATGGGGTGACCGTCATCGTTCGATTGCGAGCCGAAAGCCGCTGCTGCTGCAAGGATGACCGGAGTTCGTGTGATGAATTCAGCACCACATTCGGTGGCTCGAGTGAGCTGCCCACGAGCTGGAAGCCGTCGTGAAGAGGGGGCAGCAGCAGGGGGGGGAATTGGGTGTCAAAGTGTTTGGCAGGACTCATCACAACGATCCGTTTAGCAGACGCTCTGCTGTGTGCTGGCTGAGACAGCTGTTGTGTACGGCCAAGTTGGCTGGAAATGCTGGGTGCTGTAATGGGGACGGCATGTCCCGGTAGTGTCAGGTCTGCCGATATGAAGGTTACATGGTGGTGGTTGTTGGACGGAGGTTATTCCAATACACGCAGTGTTAGGAGTTCCAATTCAAATTGCAGCTTTTAGACGGGACTTATATGTGACGGTCAGTCTTCCTCTAGCCGCTGTTCAATGCTGTTGGCCCAAAACCTGTACGAATATCTAATTACATTATGGATTGTATACAAATTTTAATAGCTGCAACATTGGAGAATGCACATGCACAGACCTTGGTCATTCCACTTCACGATGAGGACCTCCCCACTCTGTGCAGGTTTCAATGGTTATGTGGCCATACTTCTCCATGCTAATCAGTGAAGGTTGACAATGCCAGAGGGCATGAATGTAGGAGTATGGTACAACAATAGATGTTTCGCCACTGCCCTATGCTGGCCACCGCATAGGCCCTTGGGTGAGCCATACATCAACAGTGCCCAAATATTACCACAACGCAGTGGCGCGTGACACTAATGGTAGATGCAACAGGGGTGATGGTGGGGGGCAACCCCCTCCTCCCCACCCTGAGACCCATAAAATGTATATTTATTGACCAAAAAAAATAGATTAAATGTATGTTTTTTTTTAAGTGTCTGTGTAAGGCCGTATTTAACATCTTGAGTTTCGGGACTGGCCCGTCCACTCTGCGTGGTATATAATGTGGTCAAGCCGTGTTTGAGGCTGGAGTGGTCACTGCCGGTCGATTTATGGTCGTGCCCCAGGGTCCAAAAAAGGGGTCACCCAACGTGATGCCTCCGCGCCAGGCGGGTGGTGTGAACACAAAGGAGATCTGGAGATCTTCTTGGTTCTTTCGGTAAAGTCACGTAGGATTGAAATAATAAAATAATAAAAATAAAACATAATAAAATAATTCTCACGACGTTTCGGCCACAACGCAAGTAGCCGTCCTCAGGTGGAGAAGAGGTCTGTCGAGGAGACAGAGTCTGAATGACTCCACCTGAGGACGGCTACTTGCGTCGTGAGAATTATTTTATTATGTTTTATTTTTATTATTTTATTATTTCCATTCTACGCGACTTTACCGAAAGAACCAAGAAGATGAATCCCTGCAGTCACGAAAGCTTTAAATCGAAACACAGGGGAGATGTTTGCTCATATCGAGCAAGCAGCTTTGAGCTCGTGCAGATTTCCCCCCCAACCCCCCCCTGCCCCCCGAGGTCAAAAAATTGAGCTCGACAGAGAGAAGCTGCTTTGCATCAAACCGGCCTCCCACAGCAGCATTATCTCCGATCAGAAGGAAAGTCGGTTTCATAATGACTACTGACAGACGCACCCCTTCCTTCTGCCACTCTCTTCCCGTTCTTAGAAGTTGGTGAAGTCAAAATGCGAGCCAGGAGGCTGAAGGGCTCCAGACAAATTGCAGCCTAGTGTCAGCAATTGCAGAGACGCACCGTGGATTTAAAAACATCCCATGAGAGGACTCATTGGAAAACACTCTAATGGGGCCCTGTGTGTGCTCTCCATGTATTTGTGTGTAAAGGTGTGTTGCGAAGATGACACACGAGTATCACTATAACTATATTCTTAGTTCTTTCGGTAATGTCACGTAGGTAAAAAATTTAATTAAAATTAATTTCATTTTTTACCTACGTGACTTTACCGAAAGAACTAAGAATATGAATCCTTGCAGTCACGAAAGCTTCAAATCTAGAATCACTATAACTGATTGTGTACATGTGCGCGTGTGTGTAGTGGGGAGCGGTCAGCACGCTGTGCTATGAACCCGGCGACCCGGGTTCGATTCCCGCTCACGGCCAACACCAGTGACGATTATCTGGACCGGTACTGGGCTTCCCCTAGGTCCACTCAGCCTCAACATCGTCACTGGGGAGACAAAGGCGTGGTGCTGGCCACCCACCCGCTCGTGTATCGTTACGGCCTTCATAGGTGCTCGCTAACAGCACTTGCCCCTGCAGTCTGTTAAGGCTATACGGGGGATCTTTGTCTTGTGTGTAGTGCGGAGCGGTGGTGTAGTGGTTAGCGCGCTGCGCTACGAACCTGGCGATTCGTGTTCGATTTCTGCTTATGGCCAACACCGGTGACGAATATCGGAACCATACATAGGGCTCCCCTAGGTTGAGTCAGCCTTAAAAGAGTACCTGGTACGGTGTTTAAGCATCAGCACTGGGGAGACAAAGGTGGTGCTGGTCACCCATCCCCTCATGTGCTATGCCGGCCATAATCGGTGCTCGCTAACAGCACTTGCCTCAACAGCCTGTTAAGGCTATACGGGGATCTTTATCTTTGTGGGAGTGGGTATGTTCCCGTTTACTTATTAAATTTTTACTGTAGTATTGTATTTATATGTATATGAAATTGAAGTCGTACAACATGATAGTGTTGTACATGGCTCATCTTAAAACCCCTTGATGCAGATAAGTTTTTATGACTCGGTAACCGTGGTGGTATTTTTTCAAACACTTTTCCCTCTGGATTTCTGTGATGAGTTTTCCAGGGTTGTGCCCTTGTTATTGTCCGAAACGATGTCTGAAGCTTCACTCCACGTGTGCTGGGAGCTTCTTGAGGACGTGAAGAGCACCTGAAATCCAAATCGGTTGAATCTAAAATCTCCGACGCAGAACTGAAAAGCTGAAGAAGCTCCCAGTGCGTGGGGCGAAATGTCGGACATCATGTCGAACGGCACGCGATGCAACCAGAAAGGACACCAGGGCAACCACGAAACCCTGAGTTTCTTGGCAGGAATCACAGGATGTGAAAGCCAATAGGAAGACGATTACAACAAAGCCACGGCACTCTTCAGAGCTGATCTTGACAGTCCATTATCAACTGTGCAACACTTGCAGTGCAGCAGATTACAAAAAGAGGTGGCACTGTGTGTGTGACTGCTTCGGTGCCACGATCTGTGACCACCCTTTTTGAGACCGGGACTTTATTTTAACACACGTGACGTTTCCATTGCCACTGCACGGCTGCACAAAGCGTAGATATAAATGTGTTTGGTGAATTAAAGGAACCCAAGTGTGACTTGCATATTTGGTCATTGAATTACCCAAAAGCAGCGGCACACACGGCCACCAAAACCAGAGGTACCTCTTCTCCGTTGTTGTTTAGCCGGACAACGCGCGTTGGCATTTTCCTTATTTTTTCACCGTCGCAGGCTGTTTACCAACAGCCACATCCTGCAGCCACGGCAGACAATTAGTCCAGAGTGCCCATTCAGCTTGAAAGACAGTTTTTTGCTGCCACAGGGCTATGCGCTGTTGGCGCCAGCTGAGCCCTCACTTTGGACGTTGGGCTGCAGTTGCCAACGCATTGTTCGCTTTGTCAACCGTGACAGCTACGGGAAGGTGCCACGACCGTGGTTACAATTAAGACTCCCATCGAATGAATCCCTGCGATGTCCTATGCGATGTACCGTGGAATTACTGAAGAGAATTAAGCAAGTTTCGATTTCAAGCTTTCGTGACTGCTGGTATTCATATTCTTGGTTCTTTTGGTAAAGTCACGTAGAAGGGAAATAATAACATAAACATTTTTTGTCAAGGCGCTTTCCTCCTCCCACCCAGCTTAAAATACGCTGCCAAGCTTAGCAGTGTTCATTAGGACACTGTCTTTCCGAGGACGGCTGCTTGCGTTGTGGCCGAAACGTCGTGAGAATTGTATTTTATTCTGTTGAATTTATTTTATTTTATTATTTCCCTTCTACGTGACTTTACCGAAAGAACCAAGAATAAGAATTAAGAAAGGTCAAGAAGCAGCCCTGCAATTGCTTGCTCACGGCACTGCTGGCGGAAGGGCCTCCACTAGAGGGGGGGGGGGCTCAAGAAAAACCCATCTTGGGGGGTATTTTGCCCGCTTTTCCACGATGGCCAGACGAGGTGAGAGCACCCACGCTTCACCCCACCACACGCAAGCCTGTCACTCAAATCAGTGTGTATGTTGAACTTCTTTCGCACCGTACGTAGGCAACCGTGCTATTTCGAGGTGCAGGGAAGGACAACAAACTTCGGGAGGCCTTCATCCTTGAGTGCCCGACATAGACAAACAAATTAAATGCTCACGTGTACAAAGCATTTAACAGGCCAGGTATTATATCAGTGCACTCTCCGGTAAGCTTAAGGGGCCGTCCATAAATGACGTCACGCACCTAGGGGAGGGGGGTCAGTAATTTGTGACGATGTGTGACGAGGGGGGGGGTGTTTGAGAAATGTGGCGTCACATCAAAAGCGCAAATTTTAATAAATATAGACAGCACGTTCTACTTAATTAAATAGACTTTTTAATAAATGTTTTTTTTTTCCTACAACAAAAGAGTGCAGCGCCACATTAAATACGCACTACAATGACAATAGTTTAAAGAGATTTGAAGCATGTTTTATTTTAGGGGGGGGGGGGGCAGAGCTTTGTGACGTCATATTTGAAGGGGGGGGTCTGACTTTTTATGACGCCGTGTGACGAGGGGGGGGGTCAAAAACCGTCCAAAATCGCGTGATGTCATTTATGGACGGCCCCTAAATACAATTATCCAAACATATTTCGCGATTAGATACATGCCGCTTAAAACTGCGTCAAGCCTCTTCAGGACACGGTCCAGAAAGTCAGCTCTAAATGCAGGAAGTCAGAATAATGGTACCGTGAGAATAACCATGGGTCTTAAGTTAACTCAGTAAACCTCCACACTGTAAAATATGTAATGTTGTCTGCGCTTGTCTTGGAACAAGGAAGTTTCAGCGGATCCCTCGGTGCTTCACACAAGATCTGCCAACGCAGTCAAAGCCCCCGCTGGTTGCCACTGTCAAATGGTGATTGCTTATCTGGGTCTGAGAACTCCACGGTTGACCGAGAGTAAAAACTTTTTTAACCTCCCAGTCCATTTTTAGCTTGGCTCTGAGTGCTCGTCTGGCACGATGTGAATATCAGAGGTGCAAATTTAGCAAAGCAAATGACTACGTCGGACAAACAACATCTGATGCTCAGGGCATTACTGCTGATGCATCACAGCATCAATCGAAAGCGTACAAGTAGATTTTAAATACAGGGGTGTCAACATATTTTATGTCGTTAGTTTATTTATTTTCGGTTAGACCGTCTAGGTATGACGTTACTCAGTTGTGACTATAACCCTCCAGCACCCGACAGAGCCAATCAAATGAAGCTCTCACGTGGCCAAATATGTTGATTGATTTGGTTTTTCAGCCAAACGGAAAGGTTGAAAGACTAACTGTGAAAACCCTGGAGGGAATGGGGGGCTGAGTTGACTTCCAACCTGGATTTTGAACCTCACAACCTTACAATTACAAGCGACATACTTGCACTCATCCAGATACATGGGAAGATTTGATTACGCTTCACTATGCTGGTCAGCGTGGGTGGATGGAGTTTCTGGGTACAGGACCAATTCACTTATCACTCGCCAAGGCCAGGAATCAACCCAGGTCATGGGGTCCATAGCTCAGCGTGTGAACCGCTATGCTGCCGCTGCCCAATATCTACACAGTAGAGAAGTGAGATATGCGGACAGAGGCTTTGATAGTACGTTTATCGTTGTCATCAGTGCTGTACCATCTTGTACAACTGAAGTATTCTGCAACAATAGTCAAGAATGCCAAACAATGTTTCTGATCAGCCATCTGTTGAACCCTGATAACAAGCACACTCGCTGGCAGAATGCTGGCCAGTATTTGGCTAGTTTTGGACAACATTAACCCAACATTGGCTCAATGCAATATATTAACTAAGAAAGCAAATTTCTGGAAGGCACCTTTTATGCTTATTCAAGCATGCTGAGGTGGCTGGATGGATTATGTGTGCTTTTAATGTTTGAATTGTAATGCAGCCTAATGGCTCAGCACCAGAGTGAGCATCTTGCAATCAAATCTTGGTTTGGGGTTGACTCAGCCCACCATCATCATCCCTCTGGGAAGGGATTGTTCACCTCCCCACTGTTGACTTCTCCACCATAGGCTCTCCTATCCATGTGGCAGCCTATGGATAGGACAGCCCTCTGTCAATCCCCTTTGTGTGTAGACTCACTCCTGCCATAGGAAGGTGGAATTCCCACCACTGGCTCAGTACTCCTAAACGGGAGATGGGCACCGCCTCTTTGTTCAATGGGGGCAGGAAACCGCTGACACTTCGACTTTGAAATAGATGAAGATTCTGATTCTGGGTGTATGAATTCGAGCTCTAAGGCCACAACGGCCTTGATTCTGGATTCCTTTCCGAGTTCACCCACCCGCGATTAAACCGATGTTTCAAATACGCATCGCGAGTGCATGGTTTTGAAGCAAAAGCTATCTGAGGGATGGGCTTTTCCTGAAGGATGTTTGTATTATTTCTACGTATTACTCTGGGAGTACGTTATATTCAGTCGATGGTAATGAAAAAAAAATCGCCAGTCTATTGTCGATCCAATGCCGAATGGGGGTCTCCTCATGACACATCAGTCACGGGGGTTGTTTGAGCATACTTCACCATGCTGAAAAGTGTGGGCCAGGTGAAAAAGGGGGGCCAGGAGTAGGCTTGCTACCTCTCCCGGTGTGACGCGGACAGTCTGACAATCGACATTTGTGTCATGGGTGGCAGGAATTGACTAGTTCCAGAGATCTGCTACCGTTATTGTTGTCCAACTTTCTGTACAGTATGCCTGCACAGTTTGGATAGGCCCAGGTCGACTTGCCAGATATGCCCGGGCGATTATCGTCTGTGGAAAAGGGTGGCAACTCTGTCCACGACACACAGAAGGGCCTCAGTGTCCCGTGCTGCCCAACTCACGGTTCGCTTTCATCATGTCCAGGGTACGCGCAGGGAAATAATTACCGGGCAGTGCCTCTGCCTCGTCTCCGTGTACCACCCCTCCCTCCTTCTCTAGCAGCGCGTGTCGTGCCGGGGAATGCATCTCAGGTTGAGTCGACCTGGCCAAGGACGAGTGTTGAATTGGGCTCAGGCCAGTGGGTTACGGTGCCTGCCAGCAGCAGATACATTTTCCAGGAAACATCGATGATGGTATTCTTGAACGCCTCTTGGCCTCACTCTCGACATCTGTGCACTTAACAAAAAAAATGACAGCCCTTTGTCAATTTAAATGCTGGATGAAGTCTTCCCGATGTTGTGTCGGTCGTGGGTGTTTGCTTGACCGTATTTCGGCGTGTAGGTCGGTTGGTGAAGTGGGAGCTAGGACTGGCCCGGCTTTCACTCGCCAATGGCAACCGTTGCCGTAAATCGAACTCAGGTCACCAGCTTCGCAGCCACTTCGCCACCGCTCCACCCCTTCTCGTAACGTGATCGACTTCGTCAGGAGAGTCTCGCTGAGTCTCGAGGGACCTACGTCGGAAAGTTTGGCCAGTTTCATTGTCGTGGGTATTTTACATCTGGGATGACATTGGAGTTTGTGAAGAACGCCATACTTCCCCGCGCTGGGCATTGTGGGTTGCTGCACCAAGCATGAGTGGTTACTGCCCTGTATTGTGAACCCACTGCTTAACATATAGTAATTCTGGAGCTCGGCCCAGAATGTAAACCCTGCTTGTGACAATGGCAAGCAGCCAGGGTCCCCCCCCCACCCCCTCCCTAAGGATGGAACGGCTATTTGCCTACGGCATTGTTTTTGTAATTTCATCAAAACGTTGATATCAACACCATGTTTACTAAGCCTCCGCCGGGCAGAGGCGGATGCCCCATTCGCTCGCGTGCCAATGGGGCTTGGCGATAACACCGCGGGGTTTGCACGGGGAGGACAGCGAGCGCGAGCGTCCACGTGCCGCTAGTGCCCGGCACCTCGACCGCTCCCTCGCACGCGTCTGTGAATGGAAACCACCCTGTGTGTTTTTATATATAACTAGCACTTAAAGCGGTTTGTATGACACGGTCCAGAACTTCTACCACGCGGATTAATTGGCTACAGGTAAGCCGGTTGTCTCCGTTTAAGATGAATGAGTGGGGAATGCGTTGAACTTTGATACGCAGCGTGCAGCAGCTTATATTCCTCGAGTTAGAAAGAAGTGATTAGGTCTTGCTGACCTAGCCCTGCGTTTTCACAGTATCGCTTATTTATATTTGGGCTTTAAATAGTTTTTTTTTATGACAACGCAAGAATGTAAATTTCCCAAGATTCAGAAGTTGGCTGGAAGTTTGTCAGTTGATAAAGAACAGTTCCAAATATAAGTTTTATGAGTATCATATGAAAATACTCGGAATATAAAATTTAATACTAGGGGTGTATGAAATTATTTTGTGAGATTTTATAAACATTTGAAATTCCATATCCATTGTTTTATAATTCTAAGAAGAATATGCGAAATGTCGTTAGAAATACTGAAATTTATTTTTAAATAATTTCATGAATGATTTTTCATACCTTATTATGCATCAAGTTAACGCAAACAGTGAAAAAGGTTCCCCTCAAATGAGTGTGGGAATCATTCCTGTTTCAAACCTGATCCAGTTGTGTAAATTCCACATTCCCATGGTGGGTGGGAGTCACTACACAAGACGACCACTCCGAACTTCCCCTAATGTGGTACTTACTTTATCTATCCTGGAAGGCAACAATGGCTGAGTCAGCCCCTGAATGGGATTTGAACTCACATCCTTCCACTTTTGAGTCAAGTGCCCTGAGCGCTGTGCCACCCCCATCATCATCAGCCATGATCTGGGAACAATTGGACGAAGGCCTTTTCAAACCATTGCCCATCTCTCATGGTCTTGCGACGCTTCAATCCACGTGGCATCTGCACTGTCTCATCCGGCCATCAATAATACAATTTCAGCCCTTTGTAACAATCCACGGATGAAGGTCACTCCGTGCCTTGTCAGTCATGGGGTTTGTTTGACCATATTTCACCATGCTGGGCAGTGCTGGCTGGTGAAGTGGGCCACTGATCTCACTCGACACTGGTGTTAGCCGTGGGTAGGAATGGAACTCAGGTCCTATCACGGTGTGTTAACAAATGCACCACCACTCCGTCAATGTGAAGATGAATTTGTTTACGTTATTTTCTAATGCTATGTTTAATGAAAATTGTAGGATGTCCCTCAAGCGTTAAATAACAACCTTGTTTTGTTCTTTTGTACTTTGCGCTCAAATCTTTGCAATCGAATGACTTTCAAGGTCATTGTAAAACAAGTTCCCTGTTGTCTGTTTACCACCTTTTGACATTTTTTCGTCACTTGTCTGCAGTATCTTGCATTTTCAGTGTGTTCTGTCTGAAGCCAAACTGTTTGGTAAATATTAGCGTGAGCTGATAAAGCCGGGAATGTTAGGCGTCTAGTGAAATGTTAGGGATTGTGTTGTAGCCATGCAGATGCGCAAATAATAATAATAAAAAGACTCACCATGTTTACCGTGAACGCTGCCTTGTAAAACAGCAGTTTGGGAATGTGCCGGAAAGGTAAACAAAGTTTTTAATCACTGGACATTTCCAGCTGTGACCTATGAAATCAGAGACACGGGCACTGTTTGTGTTGTCGCTGAGCCACTCGGCATCAGGAACCGGCAACACCAACAGATGCAGCTGCAGCAGCAGACAGCCCCGTGCGGTAAGTGACACATTATGTTGTGATCGTGCTGCTGTACTTGCAGTGGTGCAAAATTAAGGAAAAAAACTCGACACATTCGTTAAAAACACTGTGATCTTTAAAGAAAAACAAATACAAAAGGTAACTTTTTAGCGTAGGCAGAGTTTGACTTCTATATTTGGGAGGGGGCAGTTGCAGAGGGTTGCTTCGTCCCGAGGAATCGCGGGTGCATATAATTTGTTTATTATCTTAATTGTAATCTACTGAAAATAAATTAATAAAAGTGTCCAGGTTTGTAGGGCGTTGCCCCCCCCCTCCCGTGCCCCCCCGCCCCCAAACTCCACCCATGATATATGGGTAAGGTTGTGCTATGGAGAAGGGCCATTGTCGCCAATGTCGTCTCTATAACATCATCTCTCTTAGGGTATTGTTATTCATTAATGTGCTGGGAGTTGTGTTGTTGTTGTTAAGAATGCAGTACACACGAGGGAGCAAACGAGATGCTAATTTCAGTTCCTGAAGAAGTCCCCCCGCCCCACGTTGAGCAAAACGTCGGACATTGTGCCAAACAGTACACGCTACAAAGACAAAGATCCCCTGTATAGCCTTCATAGACCGTAGGAGCCAGTGCTGTGAGCGAGCACCTATGACGGCCGGCACACGACAGGGTGGGTGGCCAGCGCCATTGCCGGTCGCCTTTATCTGCCTAGCGGTGATCTTTAAACACCTCACTAGGTACTCATTTGAGGCTGAGTCGACCTGGGGGAAGCCCAGGAACGGCTCAATCAATCGTCACTTTTGTAGGCCGTGAGCGGGAATCGAACTCGGGTCTTCGAGCTCGTAGCGCTTCGGGCTCCCCGGTACACGGTGCAGTACAGCCCTAAGACAACGTCTAAGAGCCGTTCATCATGGTCACCTAAAAACCTACCCAGTAGGACTGGCCAAGCAAATGGAACAAAATCTGCAAAGTGTGTCAGGAAGCGTGAGTGCATGCATGCTCGCAATTACCACAAGAGGCAGAAAGATGACGGCTTGGATCAGGGAACATTCGCAGGCTAGCGATCTCATGTTGACGATTAAGCATAGTGAGTAGGCCTGGGCAGGACACTGGAAGGAACGAGCGACGATTGACAACACTGGTGACAGAGCAGGAGCCGAAGGATAGAACACGCCTGAGAGGACAGCCACCAGAGAGATGGAGCAATGAACATCAGCTTTATGGATTTGAAGCTTTCATGACTGTAAGGATTCATACTCTTAGGTTTCTTCGGTAAAGTCACATAGGTAAAAAATAAAATTAAAATTAATAAAAGTAATAATAGAAATAAAATAATAAATCATTTCCATTATTACTTTTATTAATTTCATTTTTATTTTTTACCTACATGACTTTACCGAAGAAACCTAGAGTATCAGCTTTATGTTCCACGGTGGGGAGATGTTCACTACCTCACCTGGTATGCAGGAGGTCGTGGGTTCGATCCAGACCCTGACACCTGTATATTTGGAGTTTGCTCCATGTGGTCGCGTGAATTTTTCTCTGGGTCCTACGGATTTTCCCTCTACATTTAGAAACATGCATTTAGAGTATTTGGCTAATGTAAATTGCCACACGATAATCCACTTCGTTGAGCTATCATTTGTGGCCAGGTGGATTCTGAAAAAGAGCTACATAGCTCAGTGGGCCTTAACGGTAAAATAAAAATAGTTAAATAGTAAAGTGCATGAATGAGTAGGATTGTGAGATCTCAGGACAGTGAAGGTTTGCAATGAAATGGGAAACCCTCCCCTTACCAATGGGTAGACAATGTCTCGTGATGGGCAATAGCAGAAAAGCACGTAATGGATTATTACGTTGGGCAATTGGCATTATTCAGAGTAAAAAAGAAACCTCAACATATTTGTGTGAAGTTTTGGGCTATGGCCCTTCTTCACAGTGGTGGCCTGAGTCTTTGTATTTTGTTAATTTGAGATGAACACGTTTCAATCGTGCAAACCTCTCTTTTCGAAAACTTTGGTTAAATGTTTAGGGCAATGCAATGGAAGAGCAATCGTTAACCTGTGCTTCCGCTCTCTCTCTCCGCTTTGAAGAAGAGAATTTGCCGGAATGTGAGTGCATTACATATGTTATGAGACTGTGCTAATGAGAAATGCAGAAATTGCTTTTTTTTTTATATATGTGGGATTGTCGAAGCCAACATATTGGGGGGGGGTGGTTTTAGGCGAGCGCTCTCGTACGATATGAATGTCCCTCGATGGCATGCCCCACTGAAATAAAAACAGAAAGTTAGAGGACCATTCTATTCTCGCATATGGCTGCGTGCTCAAGAGCTAAATGTCAATGTCGACATTTGCTAGCCACGATGAGAGGGCCTCAGGAGAGAGTTCGTGTGGTTTTGCTACTCCTGTGTTGAAGGATGGCAGACGGCAGTGGTTTACTGTATGTTCTGTTTGGGTTTCATGGCCACAATTGCACTGTGGATTGTGTCTTTAACTTTCCTTCTTATGAAGGAGACGTGCGTGTTGGCCTGTTGATGTTCTGATGCCACTGATGGTTCCAGCGGTGTCTTCGAGGAATGTCAAAGCAAGGGAGGTGTGATGTTTTGACTCTGTGAAGGACTGCGATGGTGATTCTGCACAAACCAAAACAATCTAAACTAATCACTTCCTTCATAAACTTTTAAGTTGTGAATAATGGCCAATGCCGAAAAATATGTTTGTCCAATAACATGTTTTGCCCAACTGTCACCTTCACGAGCGTTCACTTCCATCAGATTACTTTAGCAAACAAAACATTTACGTGCAATTGCCCATTACATGAACCACAGAGGCAATCACCAAAGGGTCAAAGTGTCTCCGCTGTAGATTTGAAGTTTTCGTGACTGCAATGATTCATACTATTTGTTTTTTTCGGTCAAGTCACGTAGGTAAAAACAAAATAAAATAAAAATAAGAAAACAACTAAATTAAATCACGACGTTTTGGAAGCAACACAAGCATCCGTCATCAGGTGTGACCGTTCCAGCAAAATCATACGCTACAGACGAACTCGGCGAGCGGAGAGTTTTTCTTCCTTGAACAAAAAACATGAGAGAAAAACACACAGCTCAACAAAAATGCGTCCCCATCGCTGCAGCTCCACTTCGCCTGCCCGAGCGACAGCTGCAAGAGATGTTTAAAATATATATCGTGTCGAGATCTTCCCGTTGTCTTTTGTTGCAATTGTGCGATTGGCGACGTCGCGTGAGGAGGCGATAAACCCTTTCACGGAGCCGCCTCTGTTGGCTGCTGGAATTAAGAGGAACTTTAACGTGCAACTTGTACGAATTGACGGACGACGATGCCGTTCTCACACATGCGATCAATATTGTGTATTGCGAGAGGAGAGAATTGGTTTTGGTCAGCAAGTCAATTCGTGGTTCCACCCCCAGAAACTATAGAAAGTTTTTTTTTTGCTTGGCGTGTGCACATCTGTATGTGTTCAAATGTATTTTCACAAAAATGTGTTGCGGTTAGCGCCCCACGCTACGAACCTGGGCGACCGAGTTCGATTCTCACTCGTGGCCAACACCAGTGACGATTATTTGAACCGGTCCTGGGTCTCCCCTAGGTCGACTCAGCCTAAAATGACTACCCGGTGCAAAGTTGTAAGCATGGCCACTAGGAGGAAAAAGGCGGTCGGACGTATCGCTAACAGCCCTTGCCCCAACAGCCTGTTAAGGCTACACGGGGGATCTTTGGCTTTGTTTCAACAAAAGCCTCCTTACCTGTACCTCCACTTAATGTGTATGTGGGAAGGTTTTATTTTTACACCGCACAAATAAGCCACGTGCTATCAATCTGTTGGCCTTGCAAATAATTGTGTGTCTGGAATGATGGCATTGAGGGGGTTAATCCTGTGGGCCACATTTAAATCCCTTGAAATCCACCAGTGGCTCTCCGTGGTGCCTTAAGTCAAGACGAATCCCATGCTATCTGGGCCATCCTTGATTGCCGAAAAGCCCTGCCGTGTTATATAGTATCCTATTGTCAATTATGTATGACGAATTCACAGTTAAAAGTGCATGTCCTTTGTTAGTATATTTGATAAAGTCCCATGAGAACGATATGGGCAGTTCCACAATTTCTGATGCATAAATCACACTTCGTAGCTTTGGGTAATCGTTGCGTGAATTTGCCGTTGTTTTTCTTGGACATAGTGTCTCCAACCATTTAGGACTGTCATCCGTATTTAAGCGAAAATGATTTGTCCACCTTTTTTTGTTAATGGGAGAAATTTTGTAGAATACCGAGGTGTCAGACTTACATAGACAAACTGACTATTCATCCACACTGAGATGGTGCTGATTGTGCAGTCAGGTTGCTTCAAACCTATTGTCTCGTTAAGGGCCGTCCATAAATGACGTCACGCACCTGGGGGGGGGGGGGTCAGACATTTGTGACGATGTGTGACGAGGAGGGGAGAGGGTTTGAGAAATGTGACGTCACATCAAAATGCGCAACTTTAAATAAATATAAACAACACGTTCTACTTAATTAAATATGCTTTTTAATAAATGTTTTCTCCTACAACATCAGAGTGCAGCGCCATATTAAATACGCACTACAATGACAATAGTTTAAAGCGATTTAAAGCATGTTTTATGGTTTTTTTGGGGGGGGGGGCAGAGCTTTGTGACGTCATATTTGAGGGGGGTGTCTGACTTTTTGTGACGCCGTGTGACGAAGGGGGAGGGGGCAAAATCGTCCAAAATCGCGTGACGTCATTTATGGACGATGGACGGCTCCTTACATAAATCAGCCGGATTTTTTAAAAACTGTACGCGACTCACATTCAAAATGATATCCCGTCTATTTTTACGAGGATGACTTCAACGTTTTGACTGTGGGGTTGATTGATTTGCGAAAGTGCCCACACGTGCAGTACTTTCGACGTGCGGATGTAGTGTCATGTTGAGCAATGCGAGTTTCGTGGCAGGGGCTGAGATGTCCATCAACACAGGACGCGGTTTGATGGGCCCTTTACGGCAGGGTAGTCCACTTGTAAATGTATATCGCCCTCTGCTGAACACTAGCGTGACATGTTTCGATTTAAAGCTTTCGTGACTGCAGGGATTCATCTTCTTGGTTCTTTCGGTAGAGTCACGTAGAAGGGAAGTAATAAAGTAATAAAAATAAAACATAATATTTTATTGTTTTATTTTTATTATTTTAAGCTTTCGTGACTGCAGGGATTCATCTTCTTGGTTCTTTCGGTAGAGTCACGTAGAAGGGAAGTAATAAAGTAATACAAATAAAACATAATATTTTATTATGTTTTATTTTTATTATTTTAAGCTTTCGTGACTGCAGGGATTCATCTTCTTGGTTCTTTCGGTAAAGTCACGTAGAAGGGAAGTAATAAAATAATAAAAATAAAACATAATAAAACAATTCTCACGACGTTTCGGCCACAACGCAAGCAGCCGTCCTCAGGTGAAAACCAGGTCTGTCGTGACTTTACCGAAAGAACCAAGAAGACTACCGTGACATGTTTCAGTCACATTGGTGAATCCACAGTCTCGTCATGATTTGGGACTGTGAGATGCCTGAGGAATCAATTTATTCCTTAACCTAACTTTACTGACTCGGTCATATTGTTCGTCACTTTTTCTGCCTCGTTTGGTACAGATGTGTTCACTCCGTTAGTCTAGATAGAAACAACGTATCATTGGCATGTACTTTCATTTGCACGAATATTAGCGTTTGGACTGAGCCGTGGTACAGTCGTTAGCGCATGGTGCTCTGAACCCAGTAACCCCATTTCAATTCCATTCAACGCCTAATGTCAGTGACGAGCGATAAGTGAGCTGGTCTTGGGGCCCACCCATCAACACATGCTGGGCAGTGTGGTGAAATATGGTCAAACAGCCCCCACTAACACGGCAGGGAGAGGATTTCATACCTTAGTGAAATGATAAAGGGCTGTGCACGAATGTAATATTTTTTTAATATTCGGTAATCGATTTCCTCATGCGATGATTTGACGTGTGTGCATTGGTCTTAGCAGTTGATTCTAATCAGTGAATTGTGGCATTGTGCGTGTGTAATGAACCACAGAGGAGACCGTGTTTGAAAGCATATTGTGGGCATGTATACATGGTGGGGTGACCATTAATGCTGAACAGGTTTCAATGTGCTGCTACTGCTTAGGATTAATTAAATACATTCGTTGTACCTCGTTTGTATGGTGATCCATTTACAGATTCTCCAATCAAATAATATGGATATATTATAGGGAGGACAATATAACATTGCTATCAAAGTCGCTAAGCGTCTTCCACTAATCTCAGTGCAAGCGTTGCATCTTTTAACAACACTCCTGACAGACTTTGTCCAGCATAGCTATTTGCAATATGCACGGGTTGAGAAGAAAGTAATAGGGCCATTAGAAATCAGTAGGGTGTCTGTACATGGATCGCCCTGTGTAGTTATTAAATTTGCTACTGATCTGTAAAATGCTGTGGCAGGTTTGAGACTCTACTCCGAAGAAACGTGGACTTCCTAATGATATATTTGAAAAATACCATGTTGATGTTTTCTAAGTCTATCACGTGTCAACTCAATACTCAGAGCTGAATTGTCATTCACTCGTTTTTGGTAAGCGAATTTTCTAAATACAAAACGATGATTTGGTTAACTGCCGTGTGTGTGCATAGCCCATCGATGCCAACGCAAGTCCCGTTTCCCCGTCTGCGATCGCGCTGTCACCGTCCTAGAATCTCACCCAGATCTGGAAGGACGCTGGCGGGCGAACAGAGTGGGACGATGCAAACGTCCAGAATAAACCACCTGCTCATTCCAGACCCCAGCCATCGCCGCACCTCCTGGCTTTGGCATTCCTCCTCAAAGGCACCGTTTAACCATCGACCGCGTCAGAACATCAACGCGGCAATGCGCACATCTCCCTTCGTGGGTGTAACATTAGAGGCGAGCCACAGGTGCTACGATTGTGGCCAGGCAACCCAAACTACAGACTGCATTGTAGACCGCTGCAGTCTGCGCTGCATCAATGGAGGCGAAATGGCAAAACTAAATGAACGTTGGCAGTTAGCTCCTGAAACATGCTTCCACGCGCACGAATAGAACGGCGCATCAATGCTGGTGGTCCCTTTGACGTTTCACTTCATTAGTTCGGTGGTGGGCACGTGAGTGGACAGCATTAGAGGCTTGCATTCCTGCCTTTGATCGAGAGTCTAGGATTATCGGCACTTGTTTAAAAAAAAGAGAGATGTACCATCCTTTACCAACGTCTTACACGACATTTTATTATTTAAGTATTAAAACCTCACGTGTATATGACTTGGTCTCGTTATATATTCTAAACGCATTGTAGCTGATTCTAGATTTGAAGCTTTCGTGATTGCAAGGATCCATACTCTTTGTTTTTTTCGGTAAAGTCACGTAGGTTAAAAGAGAAAACAAATAAATTAAATCACCACGTTTCGAAGGCAATACAAGCCTCCGTCTTCAGGTGGCACCGTGCAGTGATTTTTGCTGTGATGGTGGCTTGTGTTGCCTTCGAAACGTCGTGCTTTAATGTATTTGTTTTCTCCTTTAACCTACGTGACCTTACCTTAAAAACCAAAGAGCATTGTAGCTGGTTTCGTGGAAATCATAGATGCCTCTTTGGAGTGTCTGTGTCACTTGTAAAATATCGCATCCCTTTACTCGGGGAATTTGATGCATACTGTTGCATCATTTGTGTTTATCCGTAGTAATTTTGCTGTCGTAATAATATTCAGCACCCACGATTTATCCACTGCTGGATGAGGGCCTCCCAACATCATAGCCCTCCCTCGTGGTCCCGTTATGCCACGATGGCTGCTATAAATGTCCACGTGATGAGCCACTTCGTCGGGCGATAATTTGTGGCCAGGTCGTTTCTGAAAAAGAGCTACATAGCTCAGTGGGCCTTACCTGGTGAAATAAAACATAGTTTAGTTTAGATCCAGCTCGCCGCTGCACGGGAGCTCAACTCATCGCTCCATCTCTGCGGTGGTCGCCCTCTGGAATGCGTTGACCATTATCACTGTCATTGACGTGTCCTGCACTCCTAGCCCACTGGCTTTTGTGAGCACTCTATCTATGTATGTTGATCTTCTTTCGCACCGCACGTAGCCAACCGTGATAATAATCGGAGGTGCGGGGGGAAGGACAACCAACTCAAACACAAAACAATCAGTTCTAAACAAATGAGTTTTCAATCGAGATTAAAAAGTTAATAGCTCCAGTGGCGTCCTAATATCAGAAGGAAGAACGTTCCAGACGGCCGTAGAAGCGCATCTGAAAGCGTGTGGTCACATTGACCGTCACCCTATACGGTCTGACGGTATAGGGCAGGGGTCGGCAACCTACGGCTCCGGAGCCGCATGCGGCTCTTTACGGGCTGCTTCTTGACGATATGTACGTATGTACAGTATGTACTCAGATGCATTGCGGCTCTTGAAATACTGAATTTTGTACCGAATTGGAAAGAAATGGCTCTTCTTGTTATTTTGGTTGCCGACCCCTGGTATAGGGTGATGGTCGCTCTATATCGCGTACAGTGCCAGTCTTCCTTTAGCAAGTGGCTTAGGTATACATAATCTGTCATGTTTATTCTAATTGTGCCCCTCCAGAATGTATATATATATTTTATTGTTCACTGAAAGCGTACAATGTCTTTTTGTTTCGCTCATATTTAGCTTCAGCCCACGTTGCAGCCTTCTGTTGTTGAGTTCTTCAATCGTTTACCACATAGTACTATGAATTAGACTAGAAACGAGACCAAATTAATGATAGCTATAGTACGGTAATTGCTGGCTTTGGTAGACTGTGAACAGGCGTTCGATTCAGTTTAAATGGATGCCGTCTTCGAGACTTTCTTAAACCAGGGCCTCGAATGTACGTATGAAAAGAGTCAAAACTGCTTACAAATAAATAAATAAATCTATATTTTTTTGTTACGTGGAAAGTCCCATCTCGCAACAGTCACCCAGCTGGTTTGCAAGTGGGATCTGCGGTGCATCGTGAGCACAGAACAAAGAATAACAACAACGCGAGTCATACGGAGGAGCGTGAGAGGGGGAAAAAACGGAACACGTTACACGTCAGAGGTGCGGGCAAAAGAGAAGAGTGCTTAAAGGACAATAATTAGGGGCCGTCCATAAATGACGTCACGCACCTAGGGGGGGGGGGGTCAGAGATTTTTGACGATGTGTGACGATGGGGGGGGGGGGGGGGGTTGAGAAATGTGACGTCACATCAAAATCTGCAAAATCGCTTTAAACTATTGTCATTGTAGTGCGTATTTAATGTGGCGCTGAACTCTGGTGTTGTAGGAGAAAACATTTATTAAAAAGTCTATTTAATTAAATAGAACGTGTTGTCTATATTTATTTAAAGTTTCTCATATTGATGTGACGTCACATTTCTCAAACCCCCCCATCGTCACACATCGTCACAAATGTCTGACCCCCCCCCCCCAGGTGCGTGACGTCATTTATGGACGGCCCCTTATAGGATGAACGTTGACATTTAAAAGGGGCACGGGGTGACCAATAAGGTCTGAATTGGTCTGTAATGAGGTAGGCAGTGAATATGGGTTGACGCGTATGCTCATGACAAATACCACTTCACACATTCCTCGGAAAATATCGCTCCCATTTGTTCTTCTGTTGCAGCAGGATAATGACGGGCAGTTCCTCCACTGTCTCTTTACTCCGCGCTTGCCGTACATTCTCTTTTTTCAACGGAAAATTTCTGCCGCTTGCAACAACAACACCAACAAAGGGTGAACAACACACAAAGGGAGTTCCATTGGAATATACGAAATCTGCACTTTTAGTGCACAGTTTTCAACGCCGAAAGCACTTCCGGCGGCGTTTGTCTGAAATTTAAAATGAACCGACTTCACTCAACACGTATGTGAACAAACCATACCTGGCAACCCCTTATCAGTGCCCTGTCTTATTACAGACCAATTCAGACCTTACTGGTCACCACGTGGTGCCCTTATAAATCTCAGCGTTCATCCTACAAAGTCCCATCACAAGGGAGAAACACAAACAAATAGACACTTTTGTTGTTGCCCGTATCGAAACGGCTGTGCGCCGTATGGACCTGAAAACTCAATTTCCCCGCACAAGAATACGGGGTAAACTGTATGGGTTGACAGGTATGACAACACACTGCCTTAAAATACAAAAAAACATCTAATAGGCCAGGCGATGGGGGGTGCGGTAGTGTAGTGGTTAGCGGACTGCGCTACGAACCCGGCCACCCGAGTTCGATTCCCGCTCATGGCAAACACCGGTGACGATTACTTGAACCGGTCCTTGGCCTCCCCTAGGTCGACTGAGCCTCAAATGAGTAGCCTAGTGTGGTGTGTAAACATTGCCACTCGGGCGTGGTGCTGGCAACCCACCCCCTCGTGTACCGTTCCAGCCTTCATCGGTGCTCGCTAACAGCACTTGCCCCAGCAGTCTGTTAAGGCTACACGGGGGAATCTCTGCCTTTATCTGTGTATTTATTCACACACATTGGCGGCTCTTGAAAAATTAACAAAAAATGTGGATCTCCTCGTGTTATTTTTGCTGACTCCCTTCCCTCCGCCGAGAACCCGCCTCTCTCGAAGATGAGCTGCGTTCAGCATCCACGTCTCTTTTTGCCCGCCAGTGTCTCTTCCTGCGATGTTTACGTGCTATCAAGAAGGACCTTTGCCCGAAACGTCACCCCATTATGTAAATTTGCATCTCGGCAAGCTCGTGCCGGTTGTGCGTGAGTGTCTTGCGGGCGCTCGGTTAGCATCACTAACTCTGAAAACTGTCAAGTTCCTTTAACCAGTAAACTTCCTCACGAATATACAGAAACGTTGCACAGCCCATCGCTCGCAAGTGTCTGATTGTGTCACCTTCCGCTGGTTCTAAATGCTGCTCTCGTCACGTGCAGGATTTGTGTTGGATTTGCATTGTTCTACTGTGAGATAATATCCCGGATAATTTTTTGCATTAATTATTGAGTGTATTGCACATCACCGTCACATTTGTAAGTGTACGAATAATTGACATGCCCTTTGTCAATCCACTGGAGGATGAATGGCTTTCGACGTTGCGTCGATCATTGTGGTTGTTCGACCACGCTTCAACATGCTGATCAGTGTGGGTTGGTGAAGATGGTGCCCAGGACCGGTTCTGGCATCGCAGCCGTTGCTGATGTTAAGCGTGGCCAGGAATTGAGCTCAGGTCGCCTAGTTGGTAACGGTGTGCGCTAACCACTGTGCCACCACTCCACTCCATATTTGTATTGTGTTACCCGTAAATAAGCGTGCTGAAATGCCGACGATTCGTAATTGTTATCGTTGGAGCTGCTGGCAGGCAATGGTTAGCACCCTGGACTTGTGATCCAGAGGTCGCCGGTTCGATTCCACCTCCCGGCGCGCCAATTGAAACAATGGGGCAAGTTTCTCAAAAGCGGCGCGAATGGGTTTTCCGACAGTAGGCGATTGGCAGGGTGGCACGTGGTGGGGTAAAGTGTGGGTACGGCCCACCCCTTCCAACACGTCCGGTCAACGTGGAAGCGTTCGCACCTCCGACTAGCACGGGTGGCTGCGTACGGCGCGAAAGCAGGTTCAACGAGCGAGCGTTGACCCGGTGCTCTCCAGAGTTCGCTCGAGGGCTTAAAATGACTTTTACACTTACTTTAACATTTTATCTACAAAATTACACCTTGCCATACTTACAGCTAGTTTACATTTTATATTGTATACTTATTCAAAATTTTACATACTTTAGCCCCTTAGAATTAGTTAGAATTTGCAATTTTAGTATAGTTAGACTGTATACCACTTATTTAAGTTTTTAAGATTCCTACATAGTAAATTCCTTGTCTGTACAAACTTTCATGGCGAATAAAACCCCTTTCTGATTCTGATTCTACGAGCGGCAGAACGACCTCCGCCAGCAAGCGGTGCGAGCAGGCGGTGACGAGAGGCTGCTCCTCGACCTGTGTTGTTGCTGCTGTTACAACCCAGGCACTTCTTGCAAATGAGACTCATCCTGGTGCCGATTGAGTTCCCACCTGGTTAAATAATAGCTTATAATAATTATAAATAAGCTTGACTTGATAGGGGAGACAAAGACGGCTGGGACGTGGTGCCAGCCACCCCCCCCCCTCGTTGCGCCATGCCGGCCTTAATAGGTGCTCACAAACAGCACTTGCCCCAACAGTTTAGTAAGGCTACACTGTGGGTGGGATCTTTGTATGTGTACCTCTTAAACATTTCACCTAACGCGCATCTGGCTATGTACGGTGCGAAGGAAGTTGAACATTCATACATCACACTTAAGCATTTCGGTGAACCGCTGTGAAACGCTGACACGGCAAACTAGAATGGATGCGCCATTATATGTGCGTGTGTTACACACTTCACTTTTCACAGTTCTGTATTGGTAACAATATCCAGCCTCGTTCTACCCCTGGTTCCATGAATAACACATGCCCTTTGCCACAACTCGGTAAAATCCGTTGTCAGTTTAACACGTAGGCTTTCGCGACCAATATCATACATAATAGAGGGTTTTTTTGGTGGGGGTTAGATCGTGTAAATATATGTGTGGTGGCGGGTTTTAACGACACATTTATATATTTCCACGATCTAACCCAAACCCCCCCACCTCTACTATCCGTTATTTTTGTTACGCTGCCTGAGACCGTTTGGTCTCGCTGTGTGGGGCCACTGATGCCTTTTCACAGCCCGTGTTTGTGCGTTGTGTTTTTTCTTATTGGGATTTAAGATTTTTGTTTATTTAATTTTTTCGGGAGGGTCCTGAGTTGTTGCCGCTGCAGGGGGTGATGTCCATCTCCGTGTTATCCCCATTGAGCGAT
The DNA here is from genome assembly GCF_964198595.1 of Lampetra fluviatilis. Classification (NCBI taxonomy): domain Eukaryota; kingdom Metazoa; phylum Chordata; class Hyperoartia; order Petromyzontiformes; family Petromyzontidae; genus Lampetra; species Lampetra fluviatilis. The sequence goes on from NC_136308.1 coordinate 5,173,334, forward strand.
TTGCTCGATAAATTTTGGGTATTGGCCAAACATCGCAATGTGGGTTTTGACTTTGGGAGGAAACCGGAAAACCTAGAGGATAACCCACGGATAACCCACGGATAACCCACGGATAACCCACGGATAACCCACGGATAACCCACGGATAACCCACGGATAACCCACGGATAACCCACGGATAACCCACGGATAACCCACGCAAACTCCACACAAGTCGGGAATCAAACCCAGGCCCTTCTTGCTGTAAGGGGCAAGTGTTACCACTACGCCACCCTGCTTTCCAATGTGTGTTTATGTTCATATGCTTGCCCTGTTAAGCATCCTGAGATGCTTGTACAGTAGGATTTATATTGTATGTACATTGTACATACAATATGAACAGAGGCTGCACAACAAAGATCCCCCATATAGCCTTAACAGACTGTAGGGGCAAGTGCTGTTAGCGAGCACCTATGAAGGCCAGAACGGTACACGAGGGGGTGGGTGGCCAGCACCACGCCCGACCGCCTTTGTCTCCCCAGTGGCGATGTTTACACACCGCACCAGGTACTCATTTCAGGCTGAGTCGACCTAGGGGAGGCCCAGGACCGGTTCAGATAATCGTCACTGGTGTTGGCCGTGAGCGGGAATCGAACCCGGGTCATCAGGTTCATAGCGCAGCGTGCTAACCACTACACCATCGCTCCCCCCCGGCTTCACAACCCTCACCGCTCCCCCCCGGCTTCACAACCCTCACCTGTTGACATCACTTGACACCACTTATCTGCTCTCTTGCCTGCACGCCCAGGGTTTGACTCTTCTCCCAATCGGGTTTCCATCACCCGCTGACCCTTTAACTCCTTTGACTCTCTGCTGATGACCTCTTATGCAGTGGGGGTTATGGGGGTTATCTGACTATACTTCACCAGTCACCACGCTGGTCCGCGCGGGCTGCTGTAGGCGGAGCGTAGACTTGGTAGCGTAGAAGTACTGCACACTGCTACAATGGATTTTGGTGCACTGCCGCTGCCGTTTGATGCCCCCAGAATAGCCTGGGCAGTCTTTCACACCTGTTGTGCAGGGTGTTTGCCCATCCAAGTTCTATCCAGGCTTCGTCCGGCTTAGCTTCCGAAATCTGACAAAATCGGGCACATGTCCTGGCGGTTTCAAGTTCAAGTTCATGTATTAGGTATAGCCCTGTGAGCCATTCAGCTCTTGAATCGGGTGCAACCGCAACAAACAAACAAACAAAAACATGAACAAGAAAACATCTTAAAGTGAATATGTGAATATGTTTGGTCACAGGCTTTGGATTGTACATACGTCAAAGTTAGTATTACAATAGACAACCCTAAAGGGTATGTGCCAAGTTTTGTTGACGAGTGCCGGTATTACCCAAGACGTAATGGTGCACTCCTCTACGACACAGACCCGGGAACGGGCTCAGCGCATCGTGTTCAACGCTGCACGACGCACCGCAAATCTGCTGATGGGTACAATCCGCGACGCGTGTTTTGTAACGACCCAGCAGATGTTGTCTGCGATGCCTTCCACTTTTCTCCGAGTCGAGATTTCAGCTTCCTGCACACGGTCGTTATCCCCGCCCCCCTCCCCCCCCGTGGCCAGCCCTTCCCCGCACATCAGCACCCAAGCGTGCGTCTTCCCTTGAGCAGGCGAAATGAGTCGACACCCCGCTGTAGCTTGGCGGCTTATAACGATGGGGGGCGGGGGGGGCACTGGGGTTCTGAGTTGGACTCCATGGTGCCGGGGAGGCCGTCGTGGCTGATTCTTGTCCGTGCCAATGCTGCACTGGCGGGGGTTCGAGCACGATGCCTGGGATTGTTTCTGGCTGTAAGTGCATGTTTATGTTTTTTTTGCTGACGCGTGCATCGCACTCGTGTGAATTGTAAGACGATGGGTGAATTCATATTTGACCGTGGTTGTTTGAATTGCATGGGGGAGTAACTCGGGCCGGCTGTGGTGCTGGCCAATTCCTGGCCCTTGAGGAGCCAATTTTATTTTTAGAGCCTCCCCCCTGTAGATTCATCAACTCCGAGTGAGATGACAGAAGAGCTGTAGACAAGAGATGAAGATGCGGTGACATTTCCCGACGAGCCATGGATGTAGTGATATGAGAGAGATGATGGATGTAGACCAGGAGCAAAGATGTATTGAGATGAGAGAAGAGAGAACCAGACGAGATTGATATGAGAGAGATTCATTCACTTTTATGAGCTGCTTAATCTCCTAATTTGTTTAAATGAATTTAGGCTGAGCCCCTTGAGCTGCCTCGTGCCCGAAGCGTTTGTTTCGTTTGGATACACATCGCGCTCCTGCTATCTTAGACCGGTTGCTTGTTCATCTCGTGTTTCCTTCAGCAGCTGAGCATTAATTCATCTGCTACAAGCTCGGATGTGAGCTTTTTTCGGTAACTGCCAGTCGGTGTTAAGAAAATATCTGTGGACTTTCACAGTTAAACTGCCTTCATTCTTACTCTTTGGTTATTTTGGTAAAGTCACGTAGGTAGAAAATAATAGATCACGACGTTTCGATCTCAACACAAGCGACCGTCATCAGGCGAGACAATCACAGCAGGGAAACTGCAGAAGCAGGATAATGTCTTAATTCTGTCACGTCTTTATGGAGAATATTCTGTTGATGAACTCCTTTGTTATTTTTTCATTTTATATTACAGCTTTGTCATTAATTTAGTGGTTACGGTATTTTGTATTGCACATCTACAGTGTTTATTCGTGGTGGATGTAAGTCATTGTGTGGGATTTTATGAACGTTTCTGTTAAGTTGTGATGGATTATGACGTGCGTTGTTTGAGCGTGCTAAACATTCATTAATTCAATTCCTCGTTCATTCTGGTTGTTGAAGTGACACGTGTTGACTATTGGAACGAGGCTACTTCGCATTAGCGTTTCGTGCATTTCCATAAAATCCATGTACATGTGTTTCACCATTCATTGGCGTCATCTGGTCCAACTCATGTGAGACTAGGCTCTAAGGAAAGCTGTCTCGGGTGTGGACCAATCAACTTCAAAGACAGTGCATACATTATCAGAGTTATGTTTTTTGTTTGCATTATGACTGCAGGTATTGTTGTCTATGCAAACATGACAGTTTTGTTGCCAGATTAAAGGGTAAAGAAACAATTATCAACTCTGGGTTAGGTTGGAGCAGTGTGCATAGAGGATTATGGCATTGCATAGCCCACAGTAGCAATACAGTCGTAATCAGCTGTGGGTGGGGAATTATAAGATAGGAGGCGCGCTTTGGGAATGTGCTGACCAACTCCATGACATTGCCGAGGCTCTGAAGGGAGGCCATTGTGTGGGAAGATGGTTTTAGTTTGGCCGTGATGTTCGGACACTGTGGTCTATTATTGTGTTGTTTTAGCCGTATAGTCGTGGGATCACTTTTTAATCTGATCACAGCCGTGATCGTTTTGCTCTATAGGAGATTCTAAATTTTGAGTAGACCGGGACCTTTACCTGTAGAAGGCAATTATACAGAAATGTCCATCTCCTTACACTCTCAGTGCCAAACCAAATCGTGTTTTATATTCACCTGACCTACTTGTTAAAATGTGTGATATTAAATGAGCTACTGTAGCAAAGATTTAGTGCTGCATGAATAGCAATTTAATAACACATGCCAACACGGAATTTGGTAACCCTTCTAAAGCAGAATGCTCACGAAAAAGAGTAGGGAAACCCAATGAGAATTCCTGGGTAAATAAATGGCACATTTTTGAAAGGATTCTAGCTGTGAGTACCATGATTTTGTGGAATTTAGTGCAGACTGGCACAGTGTTGTGAGACTTTGACAATTTTTTTTTTTATATTGTTAGAATTATAACAACTTCGGGATAGAGTGGCGGTTGTAATATAGAGTATAACGAGCCCAGTTACCTGAGTTTGAATCCCGGACAACGCTAACAACAGTGGCAAACGATATTCTGAATCGATTCTGCCCACTCACCACTTCACCAGCACGCACGTGCAAAGGTGCCCCTCGTACCAGCGATGGATTGACAAACCCGGCACGCGAAACAACGCACTCGCAGTTTGGCAAAGCTCACAGGATTGCAATCGTGGACAATAGCATCGTATAATGTGCGTCTCCCCGTGTGTCCATCTGTTGGCGCGTGTGTGTGCATGTATGTGTGTGTGGGTTCTGTGCAGAGCGGTAACGCAATGATTAGGGCACTCCACTACGAAACCAGCGACCCGAGTTCGATTCCTGCTCACGACCATTAACAGTGGCGAATATGTGAACCGGTCCTGGGCGCCCCTTAGGTTAACTCAGCCACAAAATGAGTACCTAGTGCTGTGTGTAAACATCGCCACTTGGGAGACAAAGGTGGCCCGGGCGTGGTGTTGACCACCCCACCCCCTCGTGTGCCGTGCCGACCTTCACAGGTGCTACCCGCCAACAGCACTTGCCCCAACAGCCTGTTAAATGCTACACGGTGGAAATCTTTCTCTTTTGTCTTCTTGCGACGCGCACGAATGTCAACGACAGCAACGGCGTCGGTGGCGTCGGCGTCGACTCGGAGCTGAAGCCGCGAGCGAGGGAACCCGACGTCGGGGTGACCCCGGCGGCAATGGCAGCGCCCCGGGTGCTCCTGCATGCGCCCAGGGAGGTGCTGCTGTGCCGCTCGCGAGAACGGAGGCCGCCGCTCGCATCGCCGGGGCAGCCCGCCCGCGCCTCGCCTCGCCTCGAGTTCAGCCTTCAGCTGTCCGCCGCCACCATGCCCTCCTCCGCCTCCTCCTCTCCGCTGTGCCACGCGCAAGGGAAAAAGGCAAGGCACCCCCACCCCACGTGGCGTGCAGGCTCACGAGCACAGAGGGCCGCTTTGCTGGCCGTACGTGCGGGGGATGATGCTGCCAACGCATTGGATTGTGTTTGTGTGTGTGTTGTTGTTGCTGACATAGTAGAGGGCACAGGTGGTGCATCGGCCAGTCATCTGAGTCAGTCGACCCATTGCACCTGGGTGTGTCCCGTGACCTCCTGCCAGCGGGCGTTCGACACTTCACGTGGCCTTAAAGTGGACATGGCCTGGCACAAGCGCCGTTGTGATGTCACCGCCACTTGGAGGCGAATGGCGGTTGTTGGTGTTGTTGTTTTGTACACACAGTTGCTGAGCACAGGCCCAAAGGCTCAAAATGTTAAGCGGACAGCAACCGGCACAGACAGCGAGTGTGTGACAATTGAGCAGTTGTGGAGAGAGTGGAGGAGTTCCCATACCTGGGCAGTGTGCTCATGACCAGCTCCGCTTTGGCAGTGGAGATCTCATGTTGAATCTGTCGAGCAGCATTTTCTTTCCATCGGCTGCGTAGTGCTGCGTGGAAGTTGCCTGGCCTTTTTGCACCACACAAAGTTCCGGGTCCTCTTAACCTATCTTCTCAATGCATGGGAGAAGACCATGAGCGTCATAAACAATGGCTTGAAACATAAAGTTGGCCTGCCCACGATCCACCCTAGGTTAACCGGGCTGAATTGTGTGAGGAGCTTACAGATCCTTGGCAGGTCCTGACACAGTGCCATCAGTCAGCTCCTCTGGCAGGCGGGGTTGTGTTGGCCGGGTTATGTTGTCCGCATGGCCAGCCACCGCATGCCCAAGGAGTTTCTGTTTGGCTGGATAGACGGGGCTAAATGGGAGCAGCATGAACTAGAGATTAGATGGACTGATGCAGTACAAAAGGATGTGGAGCTTATTGGACTTGTCAATGACTGGCACCAGCAGTGTTTAGAGCAGCCTCTGTGGAGAATCCAGAATCCTTGTCAAGGATGCTATTGGGCCGTTGGAGGCAGTCACCCTCCAACTGCATTGGTCTCACTGTGTCTCGCCCTTCTGGCCACGATCTTGCTGAGGCCACAGGAGCTGTTACCATTGAATTCACTGTTAACGATCGGTAGCACACTCTCCGTTGAGTTCCTTCTACCATGCGTTGTGTTTCCTCAACTCTGCGCTGTGCGTCCGCGACTCTGGGTTGTGTTTACTCTACTTGAAGAAAATGAAGATCTCTTTCAGAGTTCAAACAAGCTGGCGAGCGCGGTCGAAGAAAGAAGACTGTTCGGTGCTATAATAAAAGCCTGTCTCGTCGCCGCATTCGCACAGTCGGAGTGCTGAGCCTCGCGCTCTCCCTGAAACATTTATTCTTGCTTCTAATAGAGCCGTTGTTCTTCACTAATTTTCAGAGAGGGGGGCCACTTTCGCCGTCACTGTGAGGGCCGCCACTCCCGCCTACAAGGGGTGGTGTTTGTCACGTGTTGTGTTTTGTCGGGGGCCACACGTCAGGGGCCGCACTAAAGGCCACCAGGGGCCGCCAGTGGTCCGCGGGCCTTGCAATGAAGAAGAACGCTGTCATAGAGAGAGGCGTCGTCGTCTGTTGAAATGAAGGCTGCTGATCGTGAGGTTGGCTCAATGGAAGCAATTTGCACGAGCGATTTCAAAACACCTGTACGGTCACGATTGACAAGCGTGGACTACGAGTGGTAAATTGCCATCGTTTTCATTTCTACGTGGTCACCGTATAGCAATACAAAGCACTAGGAAAAAAATACTGCAGCACAATTAATTCCTGACCGTGGCTAAACATCAGTGGCGAGTGATATCTAAACTGGTCCTGAGCACCTCTTAACAACCCGCACTGAGCAGCGTGGTAAAGTATGGTCACATGACCCACGTGACCGAGATGGTTGTGGGGGAGGCTTTCAGGGGATGAACAAAATGGCTGTAAATTATCCATGAAGGCCTCCCTTCGTTTCAAGACCCTTTCTACAGAGTCCGGCATAAGGATGTATTCACAATATAATTTTCAGTGTTGTACACGTGAGAGGAAACTGAAGTGTCTGCATCAAACCCACAAAATACAACAGCATGACACTTCATATCAACACAACGAAACATTCAGGAACCTGCTTGCTGTGCTGCCATCTCCTGGACACCTTGCAGCCCAGCAGATTTGGTGGTATCACATCATCATCATCCTCGCAACTCCTGAAATGGTCCGCTAGCTATGGATTTCATACGCCCGATATCAGCTAAGCTGCCTTGGGCTTGCATAGTGCTTGGATGGGTAACCACCACGCAGAAAAGAGAGGTGCAGTCAGAGTCGTGGGCAGTAGAGGGCAGTGCAGCAGAATCCGTAGTTTTTTTTCTGCACTCCCCTTCGCAAAACCCATACCGGCCAGCGTGCTGAAGTATGAACAAAAATTCCTCGCAGCCCCACAAGGCTCTCATACAGCAGTGAATTGACAAAGCTGGGCTGTGCATACCACCACACACAGAAAAACGTTTGAAGCTCACTCTGCCTGCCTCGATTGATATGAAGCCATGGCGCACTTGGGGGGGGGGAGGTTGGGGGGCAGAAACAAATTTGCCACGCCAACGTGGGCATGAGAGACGCACGGTCAGAGGAGCCAGGCTCAAGTTAACGGCGATCGTGCAGCAGAAACGCCTCGTCCTAAGGGCATGAGAATTTTGCCTGGGAGAAACGAGGCATCTCATTCAGCGGGGCATTCCTAGAGGCCCGTCAAAAAAATAAAACATTGCCGCGAATATGGGCAAGCGCTGCCTGGCAGGTTTAGTCCAGAGGGTTTTCACCAGCCATTCCTTCTCACGTCGTCATCGTCAGCCATTAGATATCCACCGCTGAATGAAGGCTTCAAGGAGGACACTGTTTGTCTCACCTCTCACCGAGCATCCGATTTGTGTGGGCGACCCTATACGGGTAGTGTGGCGGCCCTCACGTACATGTTTTTTTTTCTACTCGACATTATCCATATCGAGCTGGAAACAAACTCTGTGATTCACTGTCCTCACAAGACATCTGAATTTGGCTCTTGGCCAAGCAGGGCTAGGGGCGTGACTAATGATGCGCGTGACGTGAGATTGCGCAACAGCTCAAACCAAACGTCACCGGTTGAGTCATTGCGTGTGTCAGTGGCGCGGCTCAGCTTCTGCAGTGGAAAAACAACCAGGCGCCGACTGAGCCCTGTCTTTTCAAGGCCCCAGCGCGACTTGGTTGTACAGTGGAAAAGAGGTATTAGGTAGAGTACTATAAACTATAATATTTATACAATTTTGTATTCTATTAGGTAATGACCACTGAGCTATATCTATTTTTTTCAGAAGCGACCTGGCCACACATGATAGCTCAGCAAAGTTCCTTATCATCACGTGGGGATGTACAGCAGCCAAATACTCTAAACGCACGTTGATTCTAAATGTGGAGGGGAAAACTGGAATCCCCGGAGAAAATTGCACGTGACCACGGAGAGAAACGGCAAAATCCAAATATACAGCAGGGTCAGGGTCGAGATCGAACCCAGGAAATCCTGTGTACTAGGCGAGGTAGTTAACATCTCGCCACCGTGACGCAGTGAAACGCTTCTAAAGAGCTTGCGTTGTGAATTCACAAATGTCTCGACGCATAAGCAGCGAAGCACGCACGCGAGTTGAAAGGTCAGAAACCCAGGGGCGCATGTTTAGCCACAAGGTGCCCGCCGTTTGTGGAATTCGTTCGCTGGGTGTGCGCACACGGTGGTGGTGGTAGTCCGGCACCGCATCCCCGGTCGTCGATGTAATTATCCAGCTGGTCCCTTGACCTCACTAAAAGAATTACAGAATAGCAGAGGGGATCAGAGCAGAGCGGGGTGGCTCTCTGCCCAGCGCTACTCTCGTAATGCGACCAAGAATGTCGGTAATTAGCCCTGTAGCTTTCGTTGTTTTAGCCGCCTTTTCTTACAATTCGTTGACTTCAGATAAAGCCTCCAAGTTCATTATCCGCTCGCTTGGCATGGGCGGCAGAGAATGTGCGGACAAAGTGTGGGTCTGTGGATGCACTCTCGGTTATGCAAACGCGCTCCTGCGTGTCAAGGAGAGTGTCCGATTGTTGTGTGGAGGGTGGAGACGGTCTTGGGCAGTCGTGACACGGCCGATTCGGTCATGCTGGGTTACAGCTGGCTACCCCAAGTGAGTTATTTTGCTTCTTTTTTGTTTGTTTCTAAATATTGTGAACGCGTTACCAGTATGAATGACGTGCTTGGCGAGCAATAGCGATCGTCATTGTTTTCGATAACTTTCGAAAAGTGCTTTGTTTTTCAAAATTACTGTCATTTCAACGATGTCAAAATTTCGCCTAGGAGCCATTGACAGGTCACAGAAAATGTACCTCGTTGTGTAATTGTTTTCCTCAGTTTGTAATTGAAATCAATACTTATGAAGTGTGATTAATTTAACTTACAATGTTTTATGCAATGGGTCTACATGATGTATGCGCTTTGCAGCAGTTTGTAATTTTAAAATGCTGCTGTGCATTTTTTTTCAAAGTGTAACCTGAAAACAAATATGCAGTTATTTTCATAGTTTCGTGATATAACTGAGTTCTGGTATTAAAAAGAAGAAGGCTGTCTCTGATGTAGCCCAATCAGTTTCACATACAATGCATATATAATTATCAGAGCATGTTTGCATGTTCACCACAAGGACGTGTGGTTAATGCGAACTTGATTCTTTGCAAAAGGTTTCTATTTGGTGTTTGAACCTCTTAACGCCAGGTAATTTGCCAAAAGGGTCAAAACTATTCTTATTTTTTCCAAAATTCTTATCCTGGCAAAAAAGGTCCCGTTGTGTAACTAATTTATCTAGGTTTTTGTTTATTTGAGTGAATGATATTGTATCACAGTACTTCATATCGGTGATTATTATCAATTAATGTGTCATTCTAGTAGATGTTATTCTGTTGTATCACGTCACGACATGAATGCTTTAATTCGCATTTACAATGACAATCTACGGACGTTTCCAATTGCAAGTGAATAATATGTTAACGTTTCAATTGTTAATGAAAGTAAAACAATTATGTGAATGTAAAGTATTTTTTGGCCACTATGTTCACAAATATATAGAACCTAAAACTAATTTTGAACATCTCAAGATTCAACCATGGACAGGAACTGTCAATGGTTCATAATTCGTCTGTTTTGGGTTAGATCGTGTAGCTTTGGTGTTAATTTTTTTCTCTCCAAACTTTAACCCTTTACCACCCAACAGTCAATCAAATCAAGTTGCTTTGTGGACAAATTTGCCGATTTCTCTTCAACGTTCCACCGGTTTTGCTGATGAATCAAATCGGTTGACATGTTTGCCCACGTGATAACTTAATTTCGATTGTCTCTTTCGGGTAGTGGAGAGTCATACAGTATACCATCGTTATTCACGAACTTGCCATTCGCGATTTTGGCTATCGCATCTGCAACTCTACATGACTTCATCGAAAGAGAGACAGAAAGAAAGTGATGACATAAAGTGATGCGAGAAAGTGATTAGATACAATGCTAAGATAAAGTGATGAGATTATTATATATTTATTCAAGGTAATTCACTCAAAAGAGAAGTTTTCGTAGTCCAATATCATTATCCGCGAAATTTGCTTTTCTGTAGCGTCTCCGGCACGTATCCCTCGCGAATAACGAGGGAACGTTGTAGATAAAATAAAACCATGACGTTATACCCACACGATGATCTTACCCTCAAGGAAACTAATTATGAGCAATAATAATATTTGTCGCGAAAGCTACGTACGAAAGACGCCTCAATATTTGATTGTTAAACTTTGCAGTTTTCTGTTCATCCGTGACGGACTTTTGAAATATCCGTCGCTGAAGTGGACATTTCTGTTGATGCATTATTTTTCGTAACAACAACAACAACACCAAAAACCACCAGCGCTTGGACGAGCAACAAAGCGTGGGAACGTGACACTTTGAAGACAAACGACGATGCAGCGTGATCCGTGGGACACGACGCGGGCGAGGAAACTGTCGCTTACGTTCTCAGAGAAGTGATGCGAAGGGGCACGGAGTTGAGAACATCTCTCCGGGTGATCCCATCGAAAGTAAACGCTCTCTGATATTTAAAAGCTTTTATTTCTGTGATCATACTAAGCCCTACGGCGGAGAGATGAGGGTAAAAAAATAAAATAAATTAAATTGATTGAATTTATTTTAATTAAAATAAATTAATTTATTTTAGATTTGATTTATTTTAATTAAAATAAATTTATTTATAAATTTATTTATTTTAGTTTAAATAAACTAAATAGATTTAAATTTCGATTTAAAGCTTTCGTGACTGCAGGGATTCATTTTCTTGGTTCTTTCGGTAAAGTCACGTAGAAGGGAAATAATACAATAATAAAAATAAAACATAATCAAATACAATTCTCACTAGATGTAAATAGATTTAATTTATTTACATTTTTTACCTACGTGACTTTACCGGAAAAAACAAAGACTATGAATCCTTGCAGTCACGAAAACTTCAAATCTAGAAAGAGATAAGGGTTTTTTGTTGTTGTTTGGGTACCGGTGTGCAGCTACGTCTTATTTAAGTTCTGCAAGCACCAAGTCACTTGGGCTTGAGCCAAATGACCTCCGAGCAGGGTAGTGTCATGCTGCGTGCAGCCAGCGAATCCGAGCAATCGATGCCCATTGTGGTCCATTGCCTCGGAGCCACTGGTGAGCCACCATCAACGCAATACGGATTTATTTTAGCGGCGTGTCGGTGATCACGTTGAGACAGTTAGTCGGCTAGCGGGTCGCGTGTGGTGGTGCGAAGCGTGGGAGCTCACACCGAGTACCCTCTTGGAGTTCGCTCGAGCGGAGGTCCATCCGCCAGCAGTGTTTCTTAAATTCTCTCCACCACCACCACCACCGCCGCCGCCACCGCCGCGTCTGTCCACCCAGTGGAGGAAATGGGTCCACCACAATGAATTCTAGATTTGAAGCTTTCGTGACTGCAAGGATTCATACTCTTAGGTTTTTTCGGTAAAGTCACGTAGGTAAAAAAATAAAATAAATGAAAACAACACAATTAAATCACGACGTTTCGGGCACAACACAAGCGTCCTTCTTCAGGTGGTGATAACGTAGCGAAAGCACAGCCGCTTAAGTGTGTCCCCCGTGACCATATAATTCCTCGTCACAGCCATCTCTTAGACACACTTAAGCGTTTGTGCTTTCGCTACGTTGTCCCCACCTGAAAAAGGACGCTTGCGTTGCGCCCGAAACGTCGGTGATTTAATTTAGTTGTTTTCTTTTTTTTACCTACGTGACTTTACCGAAAAAATAATCAAAGAGTATCCACCACCATTAGTCGATCGGCAGGTGGGGGTGGAGCGTGTTGTGCTGTAAAAGTTCGGATGCTCGAGCATCTCAAGAAATGTTTGGCCGGTGTTGGAGGTGTGGGCCAAGACATCTCCTACAGGGGCCCTCGACTCTTCCCTCCTCGTCCAGAAGTCGATTTACAAAGACCCGTGCAAGTACATTGTTTGATAACAGTTTGCCAGAATGCCTCCTGTCCTCACACACGAAGATGAAGATCCCCGTTAGAATCTTGATTTGAAGTTTTCGTGACTGCAGGGATCCATACTCTTTGGTTCTTTCGGTAAAGTCACGTAGGTAGAAAATAAAACATAGTTACGTGACTTAACCGAAAGAACCAAAGATAAAGATCCCCGTTAGAGTCTTAACAGACTTTTGGGGGCAAGTGCTTTTTGCAAGCGCTCATGAAGGCCGGCACGGTACACGAGGGGGATTGGTGGTCAGCACCACGGCCGACCGCCTTTGTCTTACCAGTGGTCGTTTTTTAAACACCACTGAATTTGAGGCTGAGTCGACCTAGGGAAAGCCCACGACCATTTCAGATAATCGTCACTGGTGTTGGCCATGAGCAGGAATTAAACTCGGATCACCGGGTTCGTAGCACAGCGCACGAACCGTTTGAGCCGCCGCTCCTCACGCGCCCATAAAGACAAAGATCCCCCGTGTAGCCTTAACAGGCTGTTGGTGCAAGTGCTGTTAGCGAGCACCGATGAAGGCCGGCACTGCACACGAGGGGCTGGGTGGCCAGCACCACGCCCGGCCGGCTTTGTCTCCCCAGTGGCGATGTTTACACAACGCACCAGGTACTCATTTGAGGCTGAGTCGACCTAGGCGAGGCCCACGCCCGGTTCAGATAATCATCACTGGTGTTGGCCGTGAGCGGGAATCGAACTCGGGTCGTGGGGTTTTATAGCGGCAGCTCGCTAACTGCGACACTAGCGCTCCCCGCACACACACACACAGAGACACACACACAGACACACACGCACGCAGAGTTTGAGATTGCAAGTGCTCTTCGATGCGTCTGCCGGAGCACAATCGTGGCTCCACGACGGACAAAGAGCCCCCACGTGGTTTACACACATTCCAGCTCGCAGTGACGCACTTGGTTATTTAAAGGCGATTTATATATCACAAATTGTATTTGCGCGGCACAAGATCGGAATACCATTAATATCTGACACGCGGACAAGGGGCAAAGAAAACAGAACAAACATCTGAGAAGAGCTCAAAGAAGCGTGAAGAGGAACATTCTTGGAATTACACCGATAGACAATAAGAGGAGCACATTGATCAGAGAAGCTATGTTAGTTTGAGACATCGCAGTGACTCCCAAAGAAAGTTCAGTGGGCTTAGGGCAGGATATGTGGCTACGAGGGATTATAGCTGGTCGCCGAGACTAACAAGTGACTGGCAGCCAAAGGTGGGAAAATACGCTGAGCGAAGATGTCCACTGCAGAGGTGGAGCTATGAAGTCCGCTCATGTGCAGTAGCTAGATGGATTTATCCCTCTATTTAAGACCGAAACAGGAGGATTTCTCCACAATTCTGGCTGTTTCCTGATGATGCTGGTTGTAATTACCAGCGAAACGTCGTACTCGAATTGTAAATTTTGTAGGTTTACTCCCCAACACACCGGTGTGTTGGACAAGTAACTAATTGGCACTTTTTGTTTACGTGACAAACCTTACTAATTGTCTGTGCCAGGTGGTGGCGGATTTAACGACGCATTTATATTTACGCAATACAACCCAAAAAACCCTCTATTTTGGATAAATGGATAGCGTCTAACACTGTGAGAGATGGTGATGGTTTTGCAGTTGTCCTCAACCAGCAGTGGATACATCACGACTGACGATGTGGCGCATTCAAGATGGTCACTTTGGGTCACGAGGATGTGCCCTGTTTAATTAAATGCCCTTCAAAAATGCGACGAATATCACGGACGATGCTTTGAATATCCAGTTGTAGTGCGTCGAACTCATTCACATTATTGTTCCTTCGTATCCTCAAAGTGTTCCCGTTTTGCCCCTTCGTTACGGGCGTGAACGTAGCGAGCGATCGCCAAACAAGGCCGTAATTGTGAATGTGACCCCCCCCCCCCGTCGACATTCTTACGGGGGAAATGAATTTCTCACGTGTGATAGCTTTCCCAACATTGCCAGGGTGCCGTTGGTCGCTCGCCTGCGTCATATGAGAGATGCGCAACGGGCACATCGAAGCATTCATGCTTCAATACATCTGCGTCATTGGAGGAATGCTCTGGAAGAGATACAACCTAACACAAGCGGGCTGTTGTTCGACTGCATTTGGGGCAGTGGCGTGCCCCAAGCGATAGCGCGCGTTCGCCGCTCGTCGCAGAGTAGTTCGCGGTTCGAATCCAGCGGCCGCCCCGGTTATTACCTCGGTGTGTATCAAACGTAGCCGTCTGCTTCACAGGGCACGTGAGAGGTCATGTGACGTCACCTGCAAGAGCAGCCCATTATGCGCTGGCGCCATTGCTCCAGATTTGCCAAATGTGGAAAAATGATCTGCAAATTCATCAATTGGGATACATACGATCGCCTCTAACTGCAAACATTTGGCAGGGCCCTTCTGAAAAAAGACATGTGAGACTCAGTGAGGCTTTCCTGGATAAACAGGTGTAATAATATTAATACGTAAATTATCGTGACGTTCATTATTTGAAGCTGTCTCTGATATTTTCTTTTTACTAAGCACCACGTTGGTTCATCATTCACGTCATTTTAAATTGCTGATCATCATCATCAACAGCCGTGATCTATCAGCTGCTGAATGGAGACCTCCACGCATCGTCGCAATCCGTCACGTTCTCGCAAATGCCTTGATCCATTTCTCGCTGCCGCCCTTGAACTCAACACTCCATCACCATGGCAGTCATTTTCTTGGGAGCTTTGCCTCTATATGTTTGTCACCATTTTCGTCGACTGGTCTTCATCCCTTCTGGTGGCGAGATGTTAACTACCTTGCCCCTTTATACAAGAGGTCGTGCATTCGATCCCAACCCTGACGCCTGGATATTTGCAGTTTGCATGTTCTCCCCGTGCTCGCGTGGATTTTTGTCCGGATTTTGCGGCGTTTCCCTTCCACGTTTAGAATCAACATGCGTTTAGAGTATTTGGCTGCTTTAAATGTCCACATACATGATAAGCCACTTCATTGAGCTATCATTTGTGACCAGGTCGCTTCTGAAAAACAGCTACATAGCTCAGTGGGCCTTAGCTGGTGAATTAAAAATAGTTGAGTTTCTTGTGCTATGTGCTACTCAAGCCCACTCTATAGTCAATATATTATTTAACTAGCTTCTTTGCCCATCCTAGGACGGAAGCTGTAATATTTACGAAAAAATAAAGCATAGTATAATTGTATCTTGTATAAACGTAAGGGCAGTGAATCTTGCACAAAAGTATGTCATCAAACACTTCACTGCATTTAACTGTAGCACTGTATTAATGGCAGTGATTCTTGTACAAAACTACATCATGAAACACTTCACTTCATGTCACTGTAGCACTGTATATAACTGACCTTCAATTTGTTTAAATTCACTGCTTTTATACGTTATTCTCTTCCGCTTTCGGTCGCTGGGGTTGAAATAAATTGGAAATCGATACAATATCTGGAAAATCATCGAGAAATGTCTATTTTACCATAATGTGGAAGCATAAATTTGACATACCTTTTGTCTCAAGTGCTGAAGAAATAAATAAAGACACCAAATCCACTTTGTTGCTGCGTATAATTATTTATTATTTTCCATTTCAATAAAGAAACGTCAAACTTAGACCTTTTTCTGCGTGAGTGTAAAAATCCACCCGCTCATGAATATTAATGACTGGGGGTGCGGCATGTGGAGTGACGTCACGCGCGTTACACACAAACAGATATTCTTGGCTCATTATAGTAGTAATAATTTGTTTATTCCACGATGCTTGTTTTTTTTTCCGTGTCTCAGAGTAATCCCATACATACTCTTTGGTTCTTTCGGTAAAGTCACGTATAAAGATAAAATAATAAATTAAATAATAGCATGCGACGTTTCGATTGCAACACAAGCAATCATCATCATTGCTTGTGTTGCAATCGAAACGTCGTATGCTATTATTTAATTTATTATTTTATCTTTATACGTGACTTTACCGAAAGAACCAAAGAGTAATTCCTGCAGTCACGAAAGCTCCAAATTAAGATTGAATCCCATACATGTATCTCTACATGCCTCTGCACACACATGATTCTTCCATTTTTTTAGGTTGGTGTCCATATTCTCGATTCACACATGGCAGCTGGTAGGATGCGCTAATTGACAACGTTCTTGTTCAGGGCTCGTCTGTGTGCTGCTTCTCATTATCAAGTTCAGCATTCCGGAATATACTCCGTGCTTCAGATACATCTTCGTGAATTTTCTTCATAACGTAGTTTTTTTTTTAAATATTGTGACTCTCCAATTAATACTTTCATTTGTTGGTTAAACGTCAATTTCATTTTTGCTCCAGTTTACATGGAGTTCAGCCTTTTTGCCTTTTTTTGTGGCGTTGTTAAATAACTACATTGTGAGTACAATTGAGATGGTTGACACTTTTTTTCCATTTAATGTTCATGCCTTCAAGTTTCCATTCTGCGTTTCTGACAAAAAAATGTGTTATGTCACTGTAAATAACCTTGGTGAGAATTTCGTCTCTGTCCGATTCCTCTTCTCAATTGTGTTCTCTGCTCGCTTCATGCAAACTCAATGCATTTTGCACCCTCTTTGTAAATGGCTTATGTATTTTCTCTCTCAATATATTTCCATTACACCCTTTGTGTGTGAGAGCTTGGAAGATTGGATCAGTTATTAACTGAATCGAATACCATTTTCTTGTTGTTCGTCATTAATGCGTACAAATATTAACGATTTTTTTTATATATATAAATGCTATGGGGATGGATCATGTATATAGGTGGTCATTTAATCTAAATCATATTTATTTAGCACACATCTGTAGCTCAATCACTTGTACAATATTTTTTACAATACTTGAATATATGTGTATTATATATATTTCTGTATTATATATACTTGTATTTTTACATTATAAATGTATTTATACTTGTTTCCAATATACCGAACATAGCAAAATTATATATTTGTAGTGTGATTATATGGTGTGGCGGATGGAGTGAGAATGGATTTCTGTGTAATTTTTTTAAATGAGTCCACGCCACGTTAATATAAAGTATTTTTGCCCACAAATTTGGTTTATTCCATTAAAGGGTTATCAATATGTTACGTGAGTGAATTCGTTATACTTAAAAAACTAAGCTTTGTTACAATGTAACAAAAAACATGGAATGAAAAGAAAACCATTCTTGTCAATCTCAACGATTCCAATCGTGAAATGTACGTACTTATTTAACTTTCAATTTTAAACAAATGTTTCCATGGATGGCAATCTTTCATAAAACTTCCTTTTGCACTGGACATCATCAGCCGTTAATTCATCGTCATGCGTGTCCAAGAGGCAAGCATTGACTGGCGCGCCATATGCACCAATCGCCTCCGCTTTTTTGCGCGCTTATAACCACGCGGACACCCTGGCATTGTCCCCTCGTGTTGCGTGAAACAGCACGCGCATTTGCCAATATTCCCGTGGCCCATTTGCGCTCGACATTTTACGGGTCCTCTTAATTTACAGGGATGTGGAACAGAATGCCCGAATTAATGGAGTACACCTCTTACCACGTGAGTACGACTTCAACGTGGGCCCTTCAGCCTCGCGTTTGAACCTTTAACGTGCATACGTTACAAATAATTCTGAATTTTTATCGAAATGTCATGCCCTCGTGTGTTTGTTCGGTGATGCTTTCACGGACATAAAACGCTTAGTTTGTCATACTTTCTATTTATATTCGACGAGCTATGCCTGAGCCACAGGTTCATTTGAGATTGAGCAATTCTCGTGATTGTATTTCTGAAATCAAGTGCCTGCAAGTCTTTATCAACGTTCGGTCACGAAAGCCTGGAGCTTATCAATAAATTATTGTTTAGGGAATGACATGCAGGTTTTCATAGCTTCACGTTGTATTTTGGAGATCTCACATATCGGAGGCTATATTAATGTACTGGTAAACTAAACACATTCGACCTCACACCATTTCAATGCAGGTTTCCCTTGCTTTGTGCGGGTTCGGTTTGTGCGATTTCGCGTGCACGCCAAAGTCCGCCACGTGTGTCGTTTGAACCCACTCATAGGCGGCAAAGCGGCAGGCAGCTGCCTCGTGCGGTTTCGATTTGTGCGCCCTCTTTCTGGAAAGCATCTACAGCACAAAGCGCCGGGAAACCTATGCGTTGTATTTAAAGTGCGTTCCTGAATTTAAATATTCACGTTGTGTAGATATGTTTACTTAAAAATGTTATACGAGTAAGAAAATGTACATTTGTAATATTGATACAGTAATTGTCATTTTTACTTTGTACGTAATGTTTAATTTAATTTGAACAGAAAGTATTGTAAAAGTATGTTTTGAATGTTTTGTATATTTATATTTACTTACAATCGCTATCTCGTGAAAAGCGACAATGTTTTAACAAAATACATCTACGATACATGTAAGTTAAGCTAGTTGTTTGTTGATATTACATTGGTAATGGTACAGAAGCACAACATAAAACAATACACATATAAAAAATAATATAAAACATCTAAAACGTATAACATATAAAAACATATAAAACGTATAACCTACAAAACATATAAAAAAAATTCACACTTTTGTCAATAACACTGAAGCCTTAAAGTGAAAAATATATAATAATTGCAGATAAATCAAGTACTCTTTGTTTTTTTAGGTAAAGTCACGCAGGTAAAAAATAAAATAAAACAACTAAATTAAATCACGACGTTTCGGAGGCAACACAAGCTTCCGTCTTCAGGTGGAACTGTTACAGCCAAAGAGTATGAATCCTTGCAGTCACGAAAGCCTCAATTCTGGGATAAATCAAGTGTTTATCAATTATTTACATACTATAAAAAGACCATTGCCCGAACATCACCGATTATATATTTTAATGTGGGTATATTTTTTAACATATTTTAAATATGTATTTTTTTTATTTTAATATAGTTGAGATTTAATAATTTTACCCCATAGTTATTGTGCAAGAAAAACAAATCAATTGTGTAAATGTATTCCATCAACTCCGTGTTCATGACCTAACAGAATAAAAAACAACGAAACTTGGAAACATTATGACGACATAAAAACGAATTCCTTTTAAAATGTTATATGTTAAACAGCACTGTGATTTTTATATCAACTAGCAGCACTACCCGCGCAAATATCTTTCCCATACTGTGCACTCCTATCGCATGTTTCATTGTTTATTGTTCTGACGTTCTGACCCGCCCCTACTGGACATAAAAAGAGCTTTATAGATCATCGGATTCCTCCAGCATTAATAAATAAATATTCTGATTCTGAGTGGGTGGAGGGTTGGTGGGGGGGGCAGACGTGGCGTCAGCACGAAGCTGTGCGCGGTGACGTCATTACGTAGATGCGCGCGTCACGTCACCACGCACATGTGCGCGGTGACGTCACCATCGCACGAATCTCCATCCGCGCGCCAGCCAGCAAAACTTTTTGTCATATATTCGACTGTACTACGATCTCTATACAATTCGATTATAATATATACCGTATTACGTACATGTGTAACTCGTGTATTCGTAGATAATTAGGTATAATAATGTTTAATATATGTTTAATGCATTTTCGTTATTTTTGTGTTAGCATTCTTTTTACAAACTCGTTCATTATTAATTTCGGGCCGTGTAAGCCCGAAATGCTTGCGTTACATGCAAAGGAATCGTTCTTAATTTTTAAAATCAGAAATGAGTCTTGATTTCCACGTGCATAATGACGCTTATTCTTAGCTGAAAAACGATCCTTATACTTGGACCGCGTTCATGAGTTCTTTACAAATTACTTGATTGTTCATGATAAGCACACACCAACTTTTTTCAAAAATAAAACTACTACTTGTGTTAAAATTGATTGCTTTAAGTAACAGTATAGCAGTTGGTACAATAATGGAAAAGGTGGCAGAGCGTATCTCTGAAGTGTTTTTTGTAGAATCGCTGCACTGAGAGCTTGCGGCAATTTTTTTTACAAAAAAAAACTTCGGATTTCGCTTCAGCGTTCAAAATCAATATTTGTTTAGCCATCTAAAGGCAACCGAGATGTAAACGCAACTTCCACAGCTGTTCTAAAGCTTCCCCTATGTTATTGGTCGCGTCAATGCGATTTTTTTTCAGTGAAAGTAACTTCCCATAGTCTTGTTTAACAAAAACAAAATCTTACGAACTGCATAAATTAAATGCCTGCGTAGTTTTATTTCACATTTCATCAAGGGTTCTGGGACAGTCTCGTATGGACCCATGTTTTGTTAGTATAATTTATTTTACACACAAAAAGCAAACTACGTATTCCTAGTTTAACACGTAGGCTTTCGCGACCAATATCATGGGTTAGATCGCGTAAACACGTTCCTTCGGAGTGGGCAGGTAGGAACTTGGTTGGACAGCGCATTCGTGCACGACAGACAGACAAATAATCCCTGGTGGGCAGTGTGGAACCATATCCTCAGGCCCCTCCCCTGACCCCCCTTCCCTTAGGCCCCTCCCCTAACCCCCCTTCTGTTAGGCCCCTCCCCTGAGCACCCCCCCCCCCCCATATCCTTAAGCCCCTCCCCTGACCCCCCCTCCCTCAGGCCCCTCCGCTGACCCCGCCCCTCAGGCCCCTCCCCTGACCCCCCCCTCAGGCCCCTCTCCTGACTCCCCCCTTCCTTAGGCCCCTCCCCTGACCCTCCTCCCTTAGGCAGCTCCCCTCTCCGTACCCGGCAGTAGGTCTCCACCAATCAAAGAGCTGTTTACCTGACTCCCCCCTTCCTTAGGCCACTCCCCTGACCCTTCTACCTTAGGCACCTCCCCTCTCCGTACCCGGCAGTAGGTCTCCACCAATCAAAGAGCTGTTTGTAAGGTCTCCACCAATCAAAGAGCTGTGTGTATTATATATTATGTACGACAGACAGACAGACAGCTAAATAACCCCTGGTGGGCAGTGTGGAACATTGTTCCTCCCTGTAATATATAAATGTGTCGTCAAAAGCGTGGCCACCACATCTACGCCTCTATATAAGGAACGAAACAGGTGGACTATATAAGGAACGAAACAGGTGAACAGGTAATTACTGGCGAAACGTCGTACTCAGATTGTAAATGTTGTGGCTTGGCTCTCCAACACACCGGTGTGCTGTACTCGTAACGAATTGGCAACGTTCTGTTTACGTGACAACCCTTACTAGTTGGCTGTGTCGGATGGTGGCGGGTTTTAACGACATGTATATATTTACGCGATGTCACCCAAAAAAAACTCTATTACGTATTCCTAACGTATCTATTTCTCCACGTGAAAATAAAAAAAGTATGTATTGCCTAATCCATCAGCCGAACATAATTCTGGGAGTGCGTCATTTTAGCAGCATTGATTCAAGACGAGCATCGTCTCGACCGCTTTCAACATACAGTGTCTCATCAGCAGAGTCAGGCTTTCTTGAATCAGTGCTGCTGAACTGTCAGTTGTTGTAGGCAAGGACCCTCTGTTTAAAATATTGGTCCTGGTTTTGACGGAAAATTTTATGATACGTAAGGGCCCGTCCATAAATGGCGTCACGCACCTAGGGGGGGGGGGGGTGGTCAGACATTTGTGACGATGTTTGACGAGGGGGGGGGGGTTAAGAAATGTGACGTCACATCAAAATTCGCAACTTTAAATAAATATAGATAACACGTTCTACTTAATTAAATAGACTTTTTAATACATGTTTTCTCCTACAACATCAGAGTGCAGCGCCACATTAAATACGTACTACAATAACAATAGTTTAAAGCGATTTGAAGCATGTTTTATTTTCAAAATGGAAATATGGTTTTGGGGGGGGGGGGCAGAGCTTTGTGACGTCATATTTGAGGGGGGGGGGGGTCTGACTTTTTGTGACGCCGTGTGACGAGGGGGGGGGTCAAAAATCGTCAAAAATCGCGTGACGTCATTTATGGACGGCCCCTAACTCAAAATAATGATTAGCGTCGTTGTGGAGAAAATAAATAAAACAAACAAGGAGACAATAAGTCCCCTTCACATATCCGCACCTCCGATGAGCATGGTTGCCGACGTCCGATACAAAATAAGTTAAACATACATAGATCTCCAAATACAAAAACATTTACGTGTTATTTTTTTCAGTGTTATTTTACGTGAATTAGAAAAAAACGAAAAAACAACACGTGATCAACATCTGTACTGTCAAATTAATAAAATCCTTCATATGTTGCCATTCATTTGGTAACATTTCCAATTGTTCTGTTGGCATTATACCAAGTACTTTCGCAGCGAACATTGCATACTACCTCGCGTCGCAGAACTGCCCCAGAACATCGCATTGTTGCATCACATCTCGTGGCATCGTCACCACTTGAGCAAACTTCTTGGCTACCCTGTCGTACGCCCTGCAAATCGCTTTCATTGCACACAAGGAGTGCAGCCACTGTGGGGGTCCCCTAGGTGTCTGGATATCGGCAACATTTGAATAAAATAAAAATCACGGGATTAATTATTATAAAAAAAAATAACATGAATTACAGCTTCTTGGTTCTTTCGGTAAAGTCACGTAGAAGGGAAATAATAAAATAATAAAAATAAAACATAATAAAATAATTCTCACGACTTAAAGCTTTCGTGACTGCAGGGATTCATCTTCTTGGTTCTTTCGGTAAAGTCACGTGACTTTACCGAAAGAACCAAGAAGATGAATTCTCACGACGTTTCGGCCACAACGCAAGCAGCCGTCCGCGTGACGCAGTGTGTGTTGAAACGTCGTGAGAATTATTTTATTATGTTTTATTTGTATAATTTAATGTTTTATTTTTATTATTTTATTATTTCCCTTCTACGTGACTTTACCGAAAGAACCAAAAAGATGAATCCCTGCAGTCACGAAAGCTTTAAATCGAAAATTGAATTGCAGCTTATAGAGCACCTTTGGTCAAATCTCAATGCGATTTGCATCTCAGATTGGCACGCTTGGCTACGTACGGTGCGAAAAAAGTTCAACATACATACTGTGCATACGATGACAATGGGGGGGGGGGGGGGCAGTGTTTGGCTAAGAAGTGGATAAGCTAAAATCGAAAGTTCCCTCTGAAAGAGAAACGTTTTTCGGCGGGACTTGGAAGATGTTAACCGAACCGTGCTGCCTGTTTGTATCCATTCACCAAGGTGGCACAAACGGTGATTTTTCTCGACGATTGGGAACTTTGAGCACACAGTAGGCACTCGGTCAGCGGTAGTAGTTGCATCGACTTCGCATTACCTACGACACAAACTATTTGGCAGCTCGTACAACTCTGGTGGCTCTGTTGAGTTGAACGTACTGTACGTTAAATCGGCTTTGGCAGGACTACAAATAAAGCGTGGCAAAGGGCGTTAACGCTCACGTGACGCAGTGTGTGTTGAACGAGACTAATAACACTGGTCAACAAAAAAAAAACATTTTTTTCTGGCCTGGACTTTTGCAGCTGTTTTAGACTTATTTCAGGGTGCTGATTCCAAATCTGATCTCAGATTTGCTCGATCACATTTCATTTTTATGCTACCGGCATACCCCATTTTCATTGATTTTACCCGAAATTAACTCTGTCACTTATGATTGCAAGTTGTTGCGAGCCAGTGACTGCTTTAGTGTTAAAATATGGTGCTGTATTTTTAGGGTGGTATGTTTATAATATCATTTTATGTAGATATCCACATTTATTTAATATTTTTCTTCTGCAGTTTTTATTGAAAATGCAATATTTGATATCTCAAAAAGCGGATGTGATAGACAAAAACTGATGCCAGATTTGGAATCAGCACCCCAAAATTACCTTAAAACCGTTGGAATACCTTATGCCAGAAAAAGTGTGTTGACCAGTGTAATAAGACCCCCCCTCCTCCTCCTCTCCTTTTAGACTCTTTGAAAGACGAATTCGTGCACGATTAATTTACGTTGGCTCGTCGTTCATAACCGCTGATAACGACGTCAACTGCAGTGTTCAGCCGCTGCCGCTAGCTGGCAACAGGAGGCGGGCACCCACAACAGTGACGCAACGCAGCGTGCAGGCCACGTGCAGCGTGGGCGGGAAACCTGAAAGTTAAATTGAACGGGGTTCCGCGTGCGTCGCACCAGAACACATTTGAAATAAATGCGCGGCATCTAGGCACGTTCTGGAAACTAATGAGGCAGGTTCCAATGAGGTGGGATTTCTCCCCCCCCCCCCGCAACCAACAGGCCCTCGGTGCATTTTGCGATGCGATCGAATAGAACCACTTCACTCGTCGCGGGTTCGCCCCCACCAACCCCCGACTTCGACGGCAATCTGACGTTCGCTTGGTCTTCACCCGCCTCGTACGTCAAATTGCGCTCCCCCTCGTTCACCGCACTGAACCCCGACCTTCGCTCCCCCCCCCCACCCCCCCACCGGTGTGTTCATATACCAGGCACCGTCGCACATGGACGCCTCGGCCAAGTACCACATGCCTCCGGGGCAGAGGCCGTCGGTCAAGAGGTTCCTCTCGGTGGGCCCTGGGGGCGGCCACAGGCCCCCGGGCAACGGGGCCTCGGGGTTGCCTAGCGGGGAGCTGGGGCACGCGCTGCCCGGGGACCCCCCCCCTACCCACGGTGCAGCGCACCCCGTGGCCATGCTCAACCTGCAGCTCAACCCCGAGCGAGAGGTATCGGGCGCCGGCAGACGCTCTGCGGCGGGCAGGGGGGGATTGCGGTCGCTCTCTCGACACCCCATTAAACTTCTCTCCTTTCGCGCCCCGGGCCTGTGCCATTCCATGCTATGCTACCGAGTTGCGCGCTGGGCAGCGACAAGCCCCTGCCGCACGCGTGCGGTGTTCGCAGTCGCGCCATTTGGGGGCCCTGCCGCTTGTGTTTTCGACGTCGTGCCGTTTGGCATGGGCCATCCTAACATTTCTCGGTCCACGTGCCGGGAGCTTCGTCGCTTCCTGAAGTTCTTGAAAGACGCTTTCAACCCCGTGGAGGAGAAATCACGTCGAACGACACGTGGCACAACCCGATTGCACATGGGACATCTGTAAAGCGGTGGTCGCTGCCCACCAAATGACTCGGTGGCACGGCGTGGTTGGCACTGGCCCTGGTGCTCGCAATGATTTGGTAGCCCGGCTCCTGTGTGCTTGTGGCCAATTTTACCCCCTGTACAGTTGCACAGCCTGCACACTCGATTGCTGTAGGACTCAAATGACTTTGTGATCTGACCGCTCGGGCTAGCCCGGGCGAACAGCGCTGGTGCACAGGTTGTTCCGGAGCGCGACCGGCCAACTCCCCTTGTCTGGTTTGATTTGCCCACTGTTTTTCTTATTTTGACCAATTTCCACCGCGGAATGCTCCGCTACATATTTGGAGAACCAGTGTGGACGTCTGGTGGCGCACAGTTAGATCGTGTGGTTGGCAGTTGGAAGGTTTTTCGTTCAATCCATGGCCGATTGTCGACTTGGCCACTCATCCTTTCCGTTGTTAATCAAAATGAGGACTGCTTTGTGAGGAAGTCAATTGTGGTTGTCCGAAGGATAGACTGACCCTGATATTGGAATGTGGATATTTCACAACTGGCTCAGGGCTGTATACAGAACATGATTCCTGCCATCTCCTTGTTTCAGCACTAAGCCACTTTTGTTTACTTTTGACAGCTTACATTACACAACTCTTGTGTGTATTCATAAGGCTGCCACACATCTGTGAAAAAGAGCTTCATAGCTCATCGGATTCCTCCGGTCTAAGTAAAGATTCTGATTCTCATTGTGATTGTGAAGATACAAGTAAATAATGCAATAGACGAGGATCCGTCTGACCATGTAAACGCAACAAGTTTAGTGCATCTGTCAGTTTGACTCCTGGAGAAATGTTTTCCAGCGGCATTTATTTAAGCAGGGAGACGCTGGACTGGTTTCAGCTCTCACAGTCACATCAGCAAGGTGTGGCCCAGTTATAAAATACCACGGGTTACCTGATGTTATGGCTAAGAACGCCTTTTAAGAGAACTTTGTTTCAGCAACCTCTGGACTGGTTCGGACCTGAGTGCCACAATGGAAGCATGTTTATTTATTTATATGTGCAGACAGACTTTTGCGTGTTTGCTCATTTGCACATTATCATTCATTTTTTAAACCAGCACATCGTAAATTCTGACCGTTTTGCTGCTTTGTGTTGAAATTGGCCTCGAAGCTTAGTGGACGGCGCTTGCCATTAATGTCTCTCAATAAAATAGCATTTGTTTTATAGGGCTGGCTCTGCTAGGAAGACCCAGGAGGTCGAAACCACTGCAGTGTGTGTGTGTGTTTAAAACAAACACTGCTGTTAAATATTTATCAGGTGGGCCCCATAAACAAATGCACTCAAATGTAGTTTCATTTTACGTGATGGGATACACTTTTGTCTGTTGATGTTTTGCACGTGCGTGCAAACGTTATTTAATCCTGTGAGAGCCCTTTGAGGAGTCAAGTCTTCCCTGCGACGGGACTTGGGAGAAACACAATCGGAAAATGTGGTGCAAGTGTACACAATTTTAGAATGTTTTAATACTTATAATCCTCTTTTATGAAAAGCATAATTTAACCAGTTGCACAGCTCATAACTGTGTAATGGATAGGAACTAAAATTAATCTGCAGTTAGGAATATAAGAATGTCCCTTTTTTAAGTTGAACTTGTGCTTGCTATATGATTCATAAATGAATGACAGGAAGAGTTCAACAAAGTTACAGAATGGGATGATAATCTTACTGCCTATTAATTTTGCTTTTAGTACGGTGACCATGTGGTTCAGGAGTCAAGATCCAGATCACTGAACTGGCACTAGTAAAATCGTGGGCTCGAATCTGAGTTAAGGGTCTCAGCCCCGTCACCGATGACTGCACACAAAAACGCATTATAAAATGTGGGTTTTCACTTATGTTGGTTCATCTCCAGCTCTGAGATTTAAAAAACTACAGTGGTTTGAATGCCATAACATTAGTGCATCTCTATGCAATCATGGTATGTTGAAAGCGCATTGATTTGGAGGTCGCTGAAAGTAATCTCACAAGTTGTTCTGTAATATCAACTTCAGTGGGCTATTCTCTTGCACGGATTAATGCACTGATCTGTGAGAGTTCCCAATTCGTACTTTGTATCATGACATGACAGTGTAACACCTATAGCAGAACTACATTTAAATACAAGTGAGAAGTGTTTTAACAAAAAATGTGTAGTCGCTTTTAGCGAGTGAAATGGCAGTTGAATGGATTCCATGCACCTCATCCATAAGTGGAGTGCGTAAGTAAAACATTTTTTTTCATTGTTCTTTTTTAATTATATTTGTGAGACACGTTTGTTAACTTCTTAAATCAGTGCTCTTCTTTCGTCACAGCTCATTGCAGCGGCCGCGTGGGGCGTAGAGGCGTGCAGGCCGCATGTGATCGCTGTGCTCAGGGGCGTTGACCCACGACCCCTGTCGTTTGGCATGATAGAGTGACAGTGTGCTCAGATACTTTTTCCCGTTCACTTTAATGCACCCTGACCACCGTAACAATGTAACGACCACCAACCCGCCCGTTCTTTGCAAAGCTTTCACTTTGTTACTTTTGTTGGGTGTGATACGTGCATCGTGACACTTCGTTGCAGACGAATGAATGATTGAGAATGGCCTACAGAAGTTTAAACTAAATTATAACAAAATAAAAAGTTCACAGGTTATGATTAAACAAGATAGCATGCATTACGTATGCAACGGGCAGCATGAGAAAATATTATGCAATTGGTTGTAATTAATCTTGATTTGAAGCTTTCGTGGCTGCAGGAATCCATACTCTTTGGTTCTTTCGATAAAGTCACGTAGGTATAAAATAAATCACGACGTTTCGGGCGCAACACAAGCGTCCGTCATCAGGTGAGAAAGCATGATCGTAATTCTCCAACCTTTCCTTACAAGGGCTATGCAATTTGAATATTCGCTCAATATAACCCCTTTTCCCAAGAACAGCCAATCACACTGGTCTACACTGTGGCCTTCCACTACTCATCAAGGTTGTGCCTTGCTCGGTTGTGGACTGCAAATACCATATACAATCCTGTTTTTTTAAAGGGTTGGTTGAACCCTTTTGGGGTTAGTGCCTCGGTGTACAGGTGAGCAGCACGCTAGACTTGTGAGCCAGAGGTCGTCGGTTCAATCACCCAACACGACAGTGGAGACATTGATGCAAGTCCCCCCCCCCCCACCATCGAGTAGTGTACATGCGTACGCCACAGTTAGTCCATTTAGAGGCCACGTGCGGTGGGGTAAAATGTTGGTACTCCCCCCATATCCCAAACATGTCCGGCCAGTGTGGAAGAGTAGGCCAAGGGCCCTCTGGAGGGGGCTCTCTAGAGCTCGCTCAGATGAACAATTTCATGTTTGCAGCTTTGGAAAAGTACTAATAATTATAATTTATAATCTGCATTCCATCCTAGGATCCCAATGTGCAATGCATGAAAAGTAGGAAACAAAAACAGACCCAGGACAACCGACCGTACTAAAGAGGGAAGGCCACTTTAAAGAGATGGGGTTTTCAAAGCAGACTCGAATGTATCTACCGACTCCCATTGCCTGATTTCAAGTGGCAATGCGTTCCATAGATTTGGTGCCACGCGGACAAAATATAAATCTAGCAGAGCCCCTTCCCGACCAGCAGTGGCATGAGCAAGTCATTTCAGGGCTGCACCTTGAGCAGATACAAATCCTTTGTTAGAATGATGTCGATGAGCAACGTAAGATTGTTCTTTGCGTGGCGAGGCATCTGATACGATGTTCAGACTGTGACAACACAACTGGCGCTGGGGCTTTGCCCACCACTTGCTCGAAGCGGCTGCTTCCTCGACGAAGCATAAGGCCATCCCTTGTTGAGATCGCTTCCCACGTGATGTTGACTTGCGTTGGAGTTCGCTTGAAAGTTACTTACACCCATGGAAACAACATGGCGGGTATTATTTGAGCTCTCACCAGCTGCGATGTTGTTTCAAAGGTCATTTTATTGTCAGAAATACACACAGGGCAAATCTGTATTTTTCCTCGCCAGTGTGGACATTTCACACAGGGGCGGTCTGCAGAGGGGCTGGGAGAATGGACCAGGGGCAGTGTCCTGCGCCTACCCTAGGTCGACTCAGCCTCAAAATGAATGCCTAGTGTGATGTGTAAACATTAGCACTGGGGAGACAAAGGCGGCCGAACGTGGTGCTGACCACCCACCGATTCGCACACCGTCTTGGCCTTAATAGGTGCTCGCGAACATAATTTGCCCCAACAGTCTGTTAGGGCTGTAGGGAGGGGGGGG
This sequence comes from Lampetra fluviatilis, assembly GCF_964198595.1. Lineage (NCBI taxonomy): Eukaryota > Metazoa > Chordata > Hyperoartia > Petromyzontiformes > Petromyzontidae > Lampetra > Lampetra fluviatilis. The sequence goes on from NC_136308.1 coordinate 5,202,960, forward strand.
GATCACAGGCATACCGATGTCATTATTCTGTCAAAGCTGCCACATCGCATTGTTCTTTATATCTCCAAATGGCTGGGAATGCCTCATTAACGTCTCCTCTGATACACTGCACTCTTATAAAGGACCAACGTCAAGTTTAGATCGACAAGGTAAAAACCTCCAGCCGCAAATTATAGCATTAATGCTGTTGTTTAATGCTGTTCTTTTAATAAACATACCATTCAACTGAAAAGTTTACATTTATTTTGGTAGGAAGATCATTGTTGCACTGAAATTCGTATGTATCTTGAATGTTAAATTTCTCTTAAACATATTGTGTGTTTGAGATGTATAAAATAACGTCCCATGTACGGTGTAACAGTTGCCAGCAGGTATCCCATACAAAACAGGTCTTGAATATTGCATTGCCTCTCATCGCCACCTTGAAAACTCAGTTTTTAAAGTGGCAGGTTTTTTTATACCATAAAAAAATTATTCGTGCAACTTCGATTCTGAGATTATGCTTGTTAGTCGTGGATATTCATGGACTTTTTTAGGCTGGTCTGGCAACATTTTTGGAGATGCTGATTCAAAATGCCCTCGCAAGCAGCAGGGTGACTAACCTGGAACAGCCGAACAGTCACAAAATGAGAGGTTACTGATCTCATTCAGGTCTCGTTCATAACTCCCTTCTGTCCCAATTTCAACGAGAATCGACACGTTAACACGACTTGACATAAAGCAACAATTATACCAATCGTATGTGAGAGTTCTGCCAATGAAGGATGAATATATTACTTATTTAAATGGTGACTTTGTAGTTCTTCTGATGATGGCATTATTTAGCAGTCCAATGCATTGATTTGTTGCTTGGCTATTTGTGAACAGGAATTGGCGGGAGTGGGAAATGCTAATTTCTCTTCACAGAGGGTTATTCTATATCACGCGTGTTTGCTATTGACGAGGCTGGGACCATCACACATTGTCACCATCAGCCATGGTCAATCCACTGCTGGTGGAAGTCATCCCCAACCTGCCGTGCTCTCTCAGGCGTGAGAGCTCTTTCACCCCGCGTGTTATCCGGTGAGCCACGGGCCCAGCATTACAGAGTTGCAAGGCTCAGCCCTCTGACGTCGGTGGCAAACAACCCGTTTTGCCACACTGCACTTTGAAACCCAAAAATACGACCGAACAATTACGAATAAATAAGCGGCCAACTGCAAATGTGGTCATTTTTCCAGTTATCATCATCGTTTGCATCATCATCGCCATCAATGACTGCACTTGAGCTGATCTTATTCGTCCATGGCTGTGGTAGTTGTCCTTCTTTGCTTTGGCTGACATCCTGTTGTCAGTCTCATCCATGAACCATGATCCATTCTCGTGATGCAAACCACCCGCGCTGAATTACTGCATGGTAATGCCTCGAACTTGTTATTGTTTTTCCCATCCCACGTGTTCCTCTTTCTCTTTCTGTGCAAGTCCAGGCATGCATCTCTCCGCGTTTCTTTCGTGTACTGCTCATATTTGTTTTGGCGCCCACGTTTCTGATCCGTGTGTCACGTAATATGCACTGATTGAAAACGTTCTTCATCAAGCACGTTGATTATCAAATTTAGTGGAACAAGAATCCACCTAGGGGGAGGAGTGGTGCAGTAGTTTCACGTACGTCACTACTAACCTGGGCACCTCAGTTGGATTTCCAGCCACAGCCAACATCAGTGACAAATGGTATCTGAACTGCCTCTACCACCAACCTACCCTGGCCAGTGTGGTGAGGTATGGTGAAACAATTCCCGTGGCTGACACGGCATGGAGAGGACTTCGACCAGCAGTGGATTTGACAAATATTTCCAGTAATCTGTCTGAAATATCACGCAATGCCATCCAGTGTCACTGGATATTCACAATTGTCACCATCAGCCGTGGTTAATCCACTGCTGGATGAAGGCATCTCCGACCTACCAGCCCCTCTCATGATCTTGCGATGTAACAATCGACACAGCGCCTGCACACGGATTGATGTAATTGCATCCAAACTCCTGGATACTTTTAAAAATGCACACTAGCATTTATCTCTTTTTTATTGTAAAAAAAATTGTCAAAAAAAATTATCCCGAAATTGAGGTGGGAAAAAAAGACTCATTCAGCAAAAAGTGCATTCTTTGCACAAAATATATAAATAAGCACACTGTCATGTGAGAAAGTTTTAGGTCACCAAGTCACGTAGCCATTAACATGCCAGTTTCTGTGGATGTGGAAAAAGAATCTGGAGTTAAGAAAGGGCACTTTCTTGAAACAATGCTTTGGTCGTCCTATTGACATTCTATCATGTGATGCCCTCCATGACCAAGGTTTATAAATACGGTCCAGGGATGGGCAGTCCCCACTGGGCAATGGAATTGCAAAACCACCGTGTCCGTCACAATTTAACTCCGTTTTTGTGGGTTGGTGATTTAACTTTGCAGAAGGTGCATTTTATATTATGCTTCGAATAATAATCTGGTGATATATAAACTCCACGTATTACTACAAATAGAAAAAGTAAAAAAACAGCAACACACAGTGCGTGTACTTGTACGGCACCGAAAGTCAATCCAGTGCCGGTTGAGGGCCTCCATATGCCGTACGGATCATCGAAGTTATTTGACTATACGTTACCACAGTGGTCAGCGTGGGTTGCGAAGAGGGAAGCAATAGAGTGATGTACAATAAAATAATAAAAGTTGATTACATTACAGTCCTTTGTCATTCCACTGCTGGATCACTGCCTTCCTATGCTGTGTAGGCCATGGGGGTTGTTTGACTGTCGATCACCATTGTGGTAAATGCAGATTGGTGACGGGTGCTTGCAGGACCAATTGCGTCTTGGTAAAATTGAATTCAGAATCGCTGTGGCTTTTCTTTTGTTCATGTTGAATTCGTTTTTTGGCAACAATTTGCTCTGTTGTTACTGCAAAGGGCCTTCTTCCAACGTTTTTTTGTTTGTATTTATATGTGTCGTTGTCTTTGCGTTAAAGTCATGCGTGTTTCTCTATGACAGTTTTGCTACTCAAAGTCTTCCTGTTGATGGCATGTGACTAAAGAACTGTGAGCAGAAAAAAAAAATTTGGCCACAGAATTCTGCATTTTGTTTCCTGTTATTATTTTTTTTATATCACGGGGCATACTTGTATTGCTATCATGTGACAGTGATAAGTTCAGGGTCTTTAGTGCAACCTCATGTTTCCATACAGATGACAAATCACCTTTCTTTACTCACCCGAACGCCTACGAACAGATCATCATAATATCCCCTGATCTTGTCAAAAGTCAGAAACAAAGCAGGGTCGTTGAGTTTGTATAGTCCGTGCAGGCTTGGCTCCAGGAGAATGAGACCAAGGCCAATCCAGACGAATTTAGATTGATGATGCAGTTGCTTGGACAGGTTTCAGTGTAGCACAACTACTCGCAAGAACTGCCAAAGGCAGAGCCCTTCGGCGTAGGATAGTCCATCTCACTGTAAACCCTCGAATAGAGGAATATAGAAACAAAACGGATGAGAGACTGAGCAGAAATAGAAGTTGGTCAGCAGATGGGCATATAGCAATTGATTCTTGAACATATCTGGGTGGAGATTTTGAGTGTTATCCCCTTGCGCTTGTGGGCTTCCTCTCACTTCACTAGCGCAGGACTGGACAATTGCCTTCTCACTCCACTCCTGGGAGAAGGGCCTCCACTTGAGGTAGCTCGATAGCCTATTCTTCCACACTTGACAGTCATCTGGAGAGGACTCACATTTTACCCCGCGGCACTTGATCTGTGAATCAACTAACTGTGGTGTACCAATTTTTACAGTTTAGTGGACAGGGGGTGGTGGGGAAGGGGGGCATTTGATAAAGTTGCCCACTGTTTCAACTAAAATGACGCTTTTGAAAGAGTATTGAGACTTAATCGCGCTTTCCTGGATTTAAAACGGAATGAATGTTTGCGTGTTTGTGCCCAGCAGGATGAACCGATGCGCACATGACTGAGCGACCCCATTTGTTTTTTCACCTAAAACTAGTTTTAGCGGCAGTATTGTAGCCACATGTTACACACAATTCATTATTTAGTTCCTGTTATTAGATGTTAACTCCCGCACCTGGTGTGCAGGAGGTCGTGGGTTTGATCCCGACCCTGACACCTGTATATTTGGAGTTTGCGTGTCTCTCTCCCTGTGGTCGCGTGGATTCTGCTTCCGGTTTTTCCCTCCGCATTTGGAAACATGCGTTTAGAGTATTTGGCTGCTATGAAGCTAAACTGTTTTTTTTACCAACTAAGGCCGCTGAGTTGCCAGGTTGCTTCTGAAAAAGGGCTTTATAGCTCAGTGGGCCTTACCCGGTCAGATGAAAAAAAAAATGTTTAGTTTAGTTTTCATTTTCTTTCGATAGGTTGCACAATTTATCGTATTAATATTGTAATTAATCACTATATTGTGGATATTCGCAAAATATAGACCAGTATAACATGGCATTGGGTGTGGAGCGGTGGCGCAGTGGTTAGCACACTGTGCTATGAACACAATGACCTGTGGTCGATTCCAGGCCTGACCTGACATCAGTGGTGAGTGGTTTCTGAACCCCATTTCTGGATCCACCCCCCTATACCAACCTAAACTGACCAGCGTGGTGAAGTATGGTCAAACAACTCCCACGACTAACACAGCAGTTTATTGACAAATTATTTAAAAAGTGATCAATTGTTATTATACCCTGTGGATTATAATACGCATATTTCCCCCCATATATGTTTAAGCAATGGTCGGGGTACATCTTATAATCTGGTGTGTGGTTGCGTGTGTCTAAGACCAGATTTGTGTAAATTGGAGAATACGGTATTGTAATTAAACTACGATGTTGACGTTGCCACTTTTTTCAAGGTGTGCGAGCATTACCTGTGCTTTGTCGCACACTGCCGTTAACCCTTTTTTTTACCATCAAGTCTGCCAAGATCAGGGTGGCAGCCTTCCCCTAACACCCTGGTGCAGCGGGCCTCTTCGCAAGAGCCCTTAAATTGAATTCCCGCGCGTTGAAGCCCCGTCTCGCAAACCCGGCCTCCTACACGACCAAGCGGCCCAGGGAGGGGTGGGGTGCGCATGGAACTGGCATCGCCGCGCCGCGCGAAAGACGCGCGCGTCGTGGGGATTAACCGGCGACCATGGTTCTCTCGATGATTGTCTGGCAGATGGACGATGTCATCGACGACATCATAAGCCTGGAGAGCAGCATGAAGGACGACATGATCAACGGCTTCCTGGACCCGACGACTCTCTCCCACCCGGTGGGTAGGACGCGCCACCGTCGCTTCGACTTGGCCACCGCGAGGGCGGTTTTTTGTTTGCCGTCATCGTCGTCGTTGTTGTGCTCATGAAGGGCAGCAGCCCTGCCATCGCTCGCTCGTGCAACTGCTGGCGGGATGGCCTCCGCTAGAGGGAAGCTCTGGAGAGCCTCTCTAAAACGACGGTATATGTTGTGCCTACTCTTGCACGCTATCCTGCCTGGCCTGCCGATGGATTACATTACACCTACAATGAGCACGTGTGGCTACGTATGGTGCGAAATAAGTTCAACATGTTTATTTACACGTGTTTTGTTTTTTCTACTTTAAAATGTGGTTGGACCCATTTATACTGCTGGGCAGACTGAAGTCCTACTGGACATCTGTGAAAAAGTGCTTCTTAGGTCATCGGATTCCTCCAGTCTAAGTTCAGAACATCTCTCCGGTTGATCCCATCGAAAGTTAACGCTCTCTGATATTTAAAAGCTTTTATTTCTGTGATTATACTAAGCCCTACGGCAGAGAGATGAGGGTAAAAAAATTTAATAAATTAAATTGATTGAATTTATTTTAATTAAAATAAATTTATTTATTTTAGATTTGATTTATTTTAATTAAAATAAATTTATTCATAAATTAATTTATTTTAGTTTAAATAAATTAAATAGATTTAAATTTCGATTTAAAGCTTTCGTGACTGCAGGGATTCATCTTCTTGGTTCTTTCGGTAAAGTCACGTAGAAGGGAAATAATACAATAATAAAAATAAAACATAATAAAATACAATTCTCACGACGTTTCGGCCACAACACAAGCAGCCGTCCTCAGGTAAAGAACAGGTCTGTCAGACGCTGTCTTTCCGACAGACCTGTTCTTCACCTGAGGGCGGCTGCTTGCGTTGTGGCCGAAACGTTGTGAGAATTGTATTTTATTATGTTTTATCTTTATTATTTTATTATTACCCATCTAAGTAAATATTTTGATTCTGAAGTGGTGGGGGTGGAATTTAAGATAATTGTCCATCTCGTTAATGTCCAGAGTAGGAGATTGAACTAGCCATCTCTGTCATGCAAGTCCAGTCTGCCAAACCATTATACCATGGACAGATCACTGGTTCTGTGTCGAAGGTAAACATTAAAGGTCGTGCAAGTGTACATAATCATGTTCCGTACACGAAGAGAGCCTGGGTTTGTTGCAAAGTTAATTAGCATTAACATTTTATTACTAATCCTTTGTGTACGTGACACCCCTTAACAATCACACTCTCTTGTGTGGGGCCTGGACACGATTTCAATGTACTGCGTCTCACTTCCATACAATTGTTTCATTGATGCGTTGTTTTAATGAGCACGTTATATCTATGTATTTGTACCTACGTATGGTGAGATTGCATTATGTTCACCAACATAGCGCTCTTGTTCATATTTCACTGTTCCAGCTGCTACTGACACTTGTAAAAAAAATAAACCCCGTGACCCAGTAGAGGATTGTCAAAAGAGCCGTAAATGCAAAGTACTGCAGCCACATTTACCACGAACAAGTTTGCAAATCCTCCGTGCAACCAATTTATTGCTGCTATTTTGCCAGCACTCCCTTGAAAATGAGATCCAAAAGCTCAAGGGATGTGTCCTGACCATATCAAGAAAAATTAAAATTGCAATAATCATCGACATCTGCCATATGCCAGTTACCACCTTGTGACAGATTTGTTGTGACTTCAGATTAACTCGCAATATGAATATGATGGCTTATCGCTTGCGTTATAAGTGGCACAACTTGCCCAAAAGTTTACTTTTTTTAAAGATCACTGCATCTCTTGTAAAATTTAAATGTTTGTCTATGTGAAACAACATAATGCGTAGAACAGTTGGATGAGTAGTGCAGTGGATAGAGTGCGATTCACAATCAGAATGTTGTAAGATCAGGGATTAGCTCGTTATCCATCTGATTTCAATAAAACACATTCCTGCGGAGGGAGCTGGTAGTAACGTTGGGTTGCTCGGTCAATGGCCAGGGTCAACGGCGGCGTGGTGTATTCCGCAAATATTCCCGACTGTGAGGGCGGGCACAAGCCGGCGTGAGTAGGTTAAACGTTGAGTTTTATAAGGGCACCATGGGGTGACCAGCCCCTCCCCACCCAGCCCCACCCCTCCCAGCCCCCACACAGCACCACCCTCCCCACCCAGCCCCTCCCCACCCTCCCCACCCAGCCCCTCCCCACCCTCCTCACCCAGCCCCTCCCCACCCTCCCCCCTCCCCTCCCCACCCAGCCCCACCCTCCCCACCCAGCCCCTCCCTACCCTCCCCTCCCCACCCAGCCCCTCCCTGCACGACGGACGGACGGACACAATAATCCCTTGTGAGCTGGTGTAACCAGGAGGTTCCTACCAGTACAAACGTGCGGTGTTTTCATGAAGTCGACAGTGGATTCCTATGGATAAACTCCCCATTCACCATCGGAATATGGATTTCACAAATGGCTCATAGCTGTGAACATGAGAATAACACTGCCCAAATGTTAGTTGAGCAGATTTTTTTAAAGTAGTATTTTTTAAGTATTGCTGTGAAATGATGAACCTTCAAAGTCGGTTTTAAAAATCCACTGGAGTGTTATTCAATTGCTCAAAACGATGACCATGTAAGTTCTATAAGCGTGTATTTAAAAAAAAATGTCTGCTCGGTCAACACAGGCTGCGTCCCAGAATAGCTGGCATCATGTCACAAGTAAGCTTTATAAGTGGCACTTTTCCGATAATTAAGGTCGCCACAAGATGAAATGCTGGAAGAGCTCAATGCACTCTCTAAACTGAGCTCTTCTTACCCATGTGTGCGAAATAAGTTCAATTGCCCTGAAAGAACACACGGGCACAGAGAAGATGAACACCAAATAAGAAGTGGTACGACCCATAGTTGATGCTGTAAGGTTTACGCTGCTCAATAATGATTGTGAGTACAATGAACACATAATTAATTGTTTTCTGAATAACACGCTCAGCTTATAAGAGTATATTACTAAAAAATTACATATCTATATTTTCCAAAAGAGTCTCAAGCCTTTTTTTCCAGGAGGGTCCTGTATCGCGACGTTTGGCAAATTCCCGAATGATCGTTTTGCAATCAGAGCGGTTGAAGGAAACCCACCGATATGAGGGGACGGTATAACATTCAATAATCTCTCCAAGCGACTTGCCGTACTGCCACATGCTAGCTGCTTTCGTAGCTCTGCAGATCGAAAATCTGATCCGTGCTCTGAAGCCCATGTGGTATCCCGACCACGTTTGTTTTAAAACTAAACTTTACTATTTATTTTAATTTTTTTATCAGGCAAGGCCCACTGAGCTATATAGCTCTTTTTCAGAAGCGACCTGGCCACAAATGTTAGCTCAAATAAGTGGCTTTTCACGTTCAAATGTATTGCAGCCAAATACTCTAAACGCGCGTTCATTCTAAATATGGAGGGAAAAACCGGAGGACAAGGAGAAAATTCCACACGACCACGGGGAGAGAGAAAGAGAGAACACGCAAATTAGAAATATACAGCAGCAGGCGTCAAGGGTCGGGATCGAACTCACGACCTCCTGTATACCAGGCGAGGTAGTTAACATCTCGCCACCGCGTTTGCTGCGCCTTCTCTGGCATGGGCACCACCAGCTGCTCGTCCCTGCGTGTTGATCACGAGCGCCAGCAAAGCTCCGCTGTGGCGTGTGCGGCGTGCAGGTGGGCTTGTCCGGCGGACTGCTGGAGGGGTACGCGGGGCCGGGCATGGTGGTGCCGGGCGTGAACATGGCCAATGGCTCGTGCCACGGGGGCTTGCCCGCCATGAAGAGGGAGCACGCGGGGAGGGGTGAGTGTCTCCACGTGTACGGGGAGGGGGGGTGTGTGTCGTTCTCTCGGTGTTCATTTCGCCGCGTACCTCTTCGATGGTAAGTGAGGACAATTTTCTTTCTAGGTCAGGCCCACTGAGCCATATAGAGCTCTTTTCCAGAAGCGACCTGGTCGCAAATGATAGCTGAACGAAGTGGCTTATGACGTGGAAATCTTATAGCCGCCAAATATTCTAAACGCGTGTTTCTAAACGTGGAGGGAAAAACCAGAGGACCCTGAGAAAATTTTACGCGACCATGGGGAGAACATGTAAACTCCAAATATACAAGAGTCAGGGTCAGGATTGAACCTACAAACTCCTGTACACCATTTGACTTATCGCGACTGTTCCTTTCACGGTGGAGCCTGTGGAAGGCACGGGTGAAGCATCCTGTCGCCGGGATAACCCTGCACCTGCATATATGGTTCAGTAAGGCGTAGGGATGATTAGAGTCTCATCTGTCCATCTCTCAAAGCAGTTGACGCATTCTGTTGCAATTTAAAGGCAGCCGAAAGACACGGACATTGTCCCTAATAACAAAACGATATATACCATAATATTAATTTACAGTCCTCGTGTCAATCTTCTGCTGGGTGAAGGCCACCCCACTCCGTGTTGGTGGTGGGAGTTTCTGGGCCCTACTTGAACCTTACTTGAAACAGCAATCGTGCTGTGACGGTTCCACCTGAAGACGGAAGCTTGTGTTGCCTCCGAAACGTCGTGATTTTTTATTTTTATTTTACTTTTATTAATTTTAATTTTTTACCTACATGACTTTACCGAAAAAACCAAGGAACTTGAACCACAGTGCTCGATCCGAGTGGGAGAAGGGGTGCCAGGACTCTTTTTTTTCCGCACATCCCTCGCCGGTGACGTCGGCCACGGCTGGGACTCAAACTCGGGTTTTGCCGGCTTCAGCTGAAGACCGCAGTTGCTCCAACTAGTGTGCCACCCTTCCACCACCTCTTGTTTAAATATTAATACAAGCGTAACGTCGACGAACGTTGGCCCCTGCACCATTAATCCTCACCGCCAATATTGTGACGTTCCCTTTCACTCTTCACCCACCGCACGCTTGTAGAAGATGAATCGTACGGGGTGCCCGGGCCTAGGAATTGGCAGAGGTGACTGAAACTCGAGACAGAGATATACAGGGGGGGGTTTGTTTCTCCGGTGGATGTTAATGGTGAGAAAGTTCAGTCCTCCTCGTAAGGAAAATCACTGTCCGTCGTCCGAGCTGAGGCTGGGACACGCGAACCCCAGAGAAGGGGTCTGGATGGTGTAAGTAGCGAGTTTTTTTTTTTAGGGCAGATAGCCAAGCATGTGACGTGCATTAGCGTGGCTGGGGGCAGAGCTTTCGCAAACAAAGATCGCTCAGTGTGGCCTGTGGGGTGGTATGTGATAACAAGTGCTAAGAAGCACTGTTTGCATGCATTGGACCCCCGTTACAGCCTCCAGCCTGTGTACTTTGAATGTGGAAATGCAAATTGTTAGTGAACAAGCGCTGAGGCTATTCGCATTTGAAGTACCCATCGTTTGCACAGCAGTGTTGTTTACGAATTTCGGTGTGATGCTTTTGAACACGAGGGATACGTGTGTATGTGAAGTTTGGCTTGCACTTGCTGTAAACGTTATTTCACTACGCTGTACATAATCGTCTTCATCAGCCATGATCAATCCACATAGGAACTGATCCATCTCCTCTGTGGATACCCTCTTGGGCATGTATCTATAAAAAATTAGTGTAATACGACTATACCCTGTGAGTGTAGAGTATATTAACAAGTGAACTGACGTTCAATTCAGCATTTATCCAATATGTGTGGTAGCCTCTCTGTTGACTGCCACTCCACTCTCTAAGCCTCAACGTATCTATGTTGAACTTCATCCGCGCGGTATGTACCAATTCATGTTGATCGGAGGGAAGAACAACAAACTTAAACGCAACAAGCAGTTCTCAAGATATGAGTTTTCAATCTAAATGATTTAAAAGTGCGTAACTCCAGTGGCTTCCTAATATCGGAAGGAAGAGCGTTCCAGACGGCCGCAGAAGCGCGTTTGAAAGCGCGCGATGCGGTGACCGTCTTATGTTCCATGGCTCGCGAAAAGCCGCTGCGTCATCCCTTCTAGCGACACGTCCAGCACAGATCCACTTACTATGCTTAACGGTCACTTTTGAAATTAAAGCGTCACATATGAACAAACAATGAATAAATACGTTTCTGAAACCCTGGCGAGTATTATTTGCGCCACGCGGCGTGTTTAACTTTGTCGTGGTGGTGTGTTACAGATCCTGATGTCCGGGCCCTTGCTAAAGAACGTCAGAAGAAGGATAACCACAACTTAAGTGAGTTTCATTGACAAACAAAATACAGTGGACAGAATTGCGCACAATGAAATCACGTAATTCTGTAGATGACCAAACTTCAGTTCACCCATTTCAACTCATCCTCATAAAAAAATGCGTTGACCAAATGATGAGCCACTTCATTGAACTATCACTTGCGGCCAGGTCGCTTCTGATAAAGAGCTGTAGATCTCAGTGGGCCTTAGCTGGTAAAATAAAAATTGTAAAACAAAAAGTGTAATTTATCAGACAAGGGGGTGGAGCAGTGGCGCAAGTTGTTAGTGCTCTGTGCTGTGAACTCGGTGACTTGCGTTTGACTCCCATCCAGTGGTGAACGATATCTGAACCAGTCTTGGGCACCCTCTTAGTCAGCAAGCATTGACCAGTGGAGTGAATATGATCAACAATTATTACCACGGCAAGCACCTTTGTGTTTACCGTGGTAATAATTTACTGTTATTTCCAAAGCTCACAAAGAAAACGTGAGAAAAGCTGAGAAGTGTGGAAAGAAAGTTCGAGAGTTGCATGCTGAGAATTTTACTTCAGAGACAAAAAAGAGGAACAGATTGACCAGGGAACAAACGCTTCTGATTTGCTTTTGTTCCCAGCATAGGATGATGTCTACCGCAAGGGATGATGGCCAATGTGAGACTGGTGACAGAACTGGCAACTAAAGGTCACGTGAATTGTAAAAACCGCATGACTGCTAGGGATGGTGGCGGCACGTGGAGGTCGTGGAGGCAAACGCCTGCAATCCATCACTTGGTTTGGCGAGAGTTGATGGTACACTGTACAATTGTTGTTAAACTCTCTTCCTGTGGGCGTCCAGTGGGTGCCATACGCTGGCACGACAGGAGAAGGCAGAACAGCAAAAATGTGGGCTTCACCTATTCCGTCTTTGTGGAATAGTGTTGCCCCATCACGCATGTGGGTTCTGTCTGGGTGCTCCAGTTTTCTCCCACATGTAAAACACTCATTAATTGTCCGAAAACACCTTTATACATAGAGGACCGCAGAGCATGGGAGTAATTTGAAATCGGCTCACCACGTGGCTGCCTTTTCCGCTTTGTGGTTCCTCATGCCTCTGAGTTGTTCTCTCTTTTCAAAAGTCAGCTAATTCTACGTGGCGCATTAAAGATTTAAATTATTATTATACACTAGTGAATTGACTATGACTGCAAATTTTTTATGATCATTATTATTATGGGCTCCTAAATAATTTCTTGTCACAAGTTATGAATGTGCAAATAGGGTGTTCCGTAACAGTGGCATCGCATGGTTGGCATCGGCTCTGGTGCAAGGAATTCAATTGGGGGGAGGTGGAAGGGGGGTCTGTCCAATTTCCTCCCACGTCTCGATCCTGTGATGCCTGGGCCTCTCTAGCCCCTTGGGCCCTGGCGGGCCGTCGCACCGCCCTGCACACTCGCTAGCTATGCCACTCCCGCAATGTCATGCCGTGCGCGTTTTACCTTTCGTAGTCACGCTCACCTTGGCGATGTTTCTCTTTCACGAACAGTTGAGCGCAGAAGACGGTTCAACATCAATGATCGCATTAAGGAGCTTGGAACGTTAATCCCCAAGTCCAACGACCCGTAAGCATTTATTCTTGATTCTGTTTCCGCACAGCACTCGTTTTTTTTCTTCCGCCACAGAGGTTGCGTTTCATAATAATAAGGATAATGAGAATAATAATGAAAATGTTTTATATGTCCGTATTGCAACACATTCATCTTTGAGGTGTGATCATGTTTCAAAGTAGGTACATATAAAGTAGACACATACAAAGTAGGCACATACAAAGTAGACACATACAAAGTAGGCACACATATAAAGTTGGCACATAAGAAGCCAGGCATGGTGGCTGGCACACAACCGTGAGCCCAACATTTTGGGTGCGGGAGTTTGTGGGTCCAAACAAATTTGTGGAACTTCCAAACCCCCTCCACGAGCTGCAAGGTGGCCCATGTGGCAACAGAGCAAGTTGATTGATGCCAATTGTGCGGAGTTTTTTTTAAATAGATATTCCGGCACGAGCGTGTGGTGGGTTTTCTCCAGCCACTGCTGTTTTGGATCCACGAGCCAAACACTCGACAGTCGCCAAGGGAAATCGGCCAAATGTTCGATTGTGGGGCCTTTTCCGCAAAGGAAAAATTGTCTTAGGACTAGATGAGTCCTGCCCTGGTTAAACAGAGGCGAGTAGTGTTATCGCTATCTTATAATCCGTAATTGCAACACTTGGAAAACCTGGGTTACCCTTGGAAAACAAGCGCCGTAACTCAGAATGACTTCACAATATAAATTTTCTTTCAAAGACCTCTATGTTAAAGTAAAAGCAAGTCATTGTTGCCTGCATCATCGTCATACAGACTCGGTTGACCCACGCGTTCGCTCTTAATGAAAACACCGCAGTGGCATTGGCTTTAAATGCACTTTCCGTGTACCTCCGTTTGTTTGGAAAAAAGTAATTATTATGCAAACCGCTACTCTTCCCGCGCAGTGCCTCTATATATGTGAATATTTTTGCTGTATTATACCAATCAAATTGCATTAGAGAATTGGACAGCCCTCTGCGAAGTATGCAATTCTGCACGTATTGCTGGGGCTGTTGTGAGCTCACGTAATTACTTTCTCATTCATCCCCTTGTGGTATTAACTTGTATTAAATGTCTCATTAGCCTTCACGCACGCTCCCACACAAACAGCTTGCTCATGCTCATGAATGCACACGGTCGTTAAAGTGTAGTATTGTACAGAGGGAGCTGGCACCGCTGAGATCCTGGGTTTTAATATGGAAAGCCGCTCGCGATTCAACCAGATTCTTAAGTTTAACAAGCTCATGGTGTCAGTCCAGTTAATAATAACTGCACCAAAAAAAAATCCAATCACCAGAAATTTTATTCTGCACGTAACTTTGATAAGTTCCAGCTGTGAGAGTTATAAAACTGTTGGTTTGGCTGACATCCGATTAACATATTTTTCTATCAGCGTGTGCGGGAAGCACATTTGTTAGTGTGCAGAGAAGAAAGGCTCTCTTTAAGGGATCTCAGTACCAGTTCTGTGATGTCTCCTTCCACGGCCCATTCTCTAACATACGGGATGTTGCGTTACTCTGCGAGAGTTCCAAATGGATATAATCGTCCCATGACCATAATGCCAATAGCACAATCAGAATAAACATACAATTACAGAAGAATGCTCTCAGATGCATTTTCGGGTTGTCCCGCGTTTTGTTTGGCACGATGTCCGACGTTTCGCTGCACGTACTGGGAGCTACCTCGGGAACCCGAAGACACATCAAAGTGCTATGCAGCGCAACCGTGACAACCTATGCACAGGGATTCGTTCCAGCCGGGTGTATCCGGGTCGGCAACCCCAACAAGACTCCAGACCCGGCACGCCACTTCCGATATCCCTTCGAGAAATCGCTGCGGCTACTCATCACATGTCCACTCCAGCTGGCTGGCTGGCAACGTGGACACATATTCAGCGAGAAAAATAACAAAGGCCCGCCTACGCAGCGCAGAAAACAAACCTGTAAAAACAAAGCAAATAAAACAAGAGAAGTGACCTGTGCGAACGCAGGGACATGCGCTGGAACAAGGGAACCATCCTGAAGGCGTCGGTCGACTACATCCGGCGACTGCAGAAGGAGCAGCAGCGCTCACGCGACATGGAGGCTCGCCAGCGCAGGCTCGAGCACGCCAACCGCAGCCTCGTCATGCGGGTCCAGGTGAGGCCGGCGGTCGGCGTGAGTCTCTGTTCGTCCACGCTCTCCGCCACCGCACTTCCGATTAGCACGGTTGGTTACGCGCGGTTTCGAAAGAAGTTCAAACGTGTGTGTCACGTGGTCGGGGTGAAGCTGTTGCGCTGGTGGTGAGCGCGATGACCGGAGCTATCCGCCCCGCGAGATGAGTTCGGCTCGCTCCCGTGGCTGACGTTAGTTAGTGAGCGAGTGATATCTGAACCGGACCCGTTACACGGTCCTGGGCCCTCCTCGCTTCACCAACCCGCAGTGAACAGCGCAGTGAAGTATAGTCACATGACCCTCACTACCCTCATGGCAATTGGGGGAGGCTCTCATTCAGTGGTGGATTGACAAAATGGCTACTACATGACCACGTGTACACTTTAGATTATTTTTTCTTCCCAGTTACGTTTGTCATTTCACTTATAATTCGAGGCATAGTACAAAGGTGAGTAAATGTGGCAACGATCTAAACAAAAACACCCCCTCTACGTAGGTCGTTTTGATAAGAGCAGGGGTCAGCTAATTTTTTTTTCCAATTTGGTAAAAAACGCAATTTTTAAAGAGCCGCAGTGCAAGTGGTGAATACGCAACGTCACGAAGCAGTCTTTAAAGAGCCCGCATGCGGCTCTGCAGCCGCAGGTTGCTGACCCCTGGACAAGAGGGTGTTTGACCTCACCTGGGAAGCAGTGGCGGCTCGTGACATGTCCACTAGGTGGGGCTGTTGTGATTTACCTTTGAATATATGGTGTTCTACATAAGAAAAACCTCGTCACGTCATTGTCCTTCCCGTGAAAGTGATACAACTGTCTTATCTAACAACGGTAGGACTTTATAAACAATACGAAACAAAACAACAAAGCACTTTAATGCTGTTCCCATGATCCTCAAGTCTACACGACACAACCACTTTGACACTGCCAAAAGCCGTGACCTGCTACATTTCCCCAGTGCCACCTCGCGTCGTGACATCGTCGTGATTACAGCCACGGGTGCCTCTCTCATCGTCCTGAATGGGTCTCAAACGACGTGGCGAAAATGCGAAGCTGCGAATCGCAATGAACGAAGGGAAAATCTCTCACTCGGACGCCTTCACAGCCGCCCCGAGACCTCCCCGAGGCACAAGTCAGACTGTGGTGGTGCAGTGGTTTCGAATATGAAAAACTTAAAATATTCATTAGGCAATTCACGTTGAAATAATCGTTACATTTACTGTTTTTTTACACGATATTTTTTTAATAGGAAAGTACTTTTTTTATTAGAGAAATAATTTCTCTTCTCCAGCTGCTTGGTGGGGCGGCGCCCCAACGCCCCTAGTGGACAAACCGCGCCTGCTGGGGAACTTATAAACATTTTTTGGCATCTGGCGTTGGGTAACGGGCAGTGCGTGAGATTTGCCACTTGTCACCACCAGGGGTCGCTAGGACCAATTGGTAAGGCGTTAGGTAGGGGGTGAAGTCTAAAACGGTCGGCAGAAGGTGACGCTGGAACGCCAGGGCCATGCAATTTCAACTTTCCTATCATGCCGCTGATGTTAGCCTTGGCCAGGATTCGAACTGAGGTTAGCAGGTTAATTGACCACTGACCACTCCACCCCCCATAAAAACACACAATCCCCTGCACCAATTCAGGTAAGCTTCGAATACCTTTTCGATTTAGTGTAGCATTAACTCTGCATTAGGGTTCAGGCCCGTGCGGTTCATATTATCACGTACATCACTGAAATCTTGAAACGGCCCCATCGTGCCGAAAGTGAATGTGACAGTGAATGGCTTCACTGCCGCCCTCCTCTCCGTGTGGCTCTTCTCCCGACCAGGAGCTGGAGATGCAGGCGAGGGCGCACGGCCTGCCCACACCCTCGCAGGCCACCGGTG
The DNA here is from genome assembly GCF_964198595.1 of Lampetra fluviatilis. NCBI lineage: Eukaryota > Metazoa > Chordata > Hyperoartia > Petromyzontiformes > Petromyzontidae > Lampetra > Lampetra fluviatilis. The sequence goes on from NC_136308.1 coordinate 5,220,068, forward strand.
ATCTCAGCAGCTCGTCCATTAAGCAGGAGCCGGGCATCCCGTCCCACGGCCTCGAATACTCGCTGCTGCCCACCGCCCCCATCCCCGCCAACTCCAGCCACGTCACCATCCTCGACCTCAACGACGGCACCCTCGGCTACTCCAATCCCCTGGAACCGGATCACCAGGACGTGTTGGGTCACCACCACTCCGATCACCTGTCCGGTCACGGGGACCCGGCGGCTAACTTTTTGGACTATGGCAGCGGCCCGTTTGGCAACGGCTTGAGGCTGAGGGACTTTCTGCTGGACGATGGTATGTCTCCGATCGGCGAGTCGGACCCCTTACTGTCCTCCATCTCCCCATCCGCCTCCAAGTGCAGCAGCTTCAGTGACGATGACGACGACGACGGGGAGGAAATGTGATCCGTCGCCTCCGCGGGCAAAATGTCCGAAGATTTGTATCTTTTTTTGGGAAGTTTTATACGGAATAAAAAAAAAGCAAAGTAGCTCAAGTTATTCTTCAGTTTAAAGGTGCAATACGTGATGCTTAACCGTTTCCACGATGCGTGGCACACTCATATCGGGTGCTCGGTGCAGTCCGGCGCGTGATTTTTCTTCTGTCGATCTACCAAGTTCTGCCAAACGAGAGGACCCATGTTTACAACGCTTGCATTTCAATGAAGGCGGAGTCGCTGAGAAAACCACGCGGCGGGCAGCACTGTGTGAGGCTTGCCAAACGAATGCCACTGCCGGCCCATACCCAATGTGTCGCAACAAAGACACGCACGCCAAACAGGAGATCAACACAATGTGAAGCGAGTCGCGTTGACGATGGTTAAACGGGTGCATTAAATCCACTCTGGGCCAATACCAAATTTTCCCCGCTTTGACGAAACGGCTGACTTGCCCCCTCCACCCTCCTTTTGTTTTAGCGGAGATATTCGCCTGCTGACGCCCGCAAAAAAAGATAGGACGGAAAAGTGGCAACATCCACGAATGGCACATTACGTTCGCCCCCTCTATAAATTTCCAATGCACGTGGCATCGCTGGAACCTTGGTCAGCCTCATCCGCACGTGCCAACGTGTTGTCTCCGAGTGGTGCATCGCAGACATCGCACCCCGCCCCCCGCCCCCGGGGGAGAGTTTTTTGACGGGTCTGTGTGCAAGTGCGTGAAGTCGTTTGCGCGAAAAAGAGGGCCTTGACACCGACGCACAAAGCCCTGCTTCTATATCGAGCAAATCCACGGAACCCGTCACGAACCACGTGAGCCCCGAGTCGTCGTGTGACGTTAAATCTTGACGGGGGTCGGTTTTGAGTGCGTGGGTGTTCAGCGGCGCACAATGTGCAGTGTTTAGCCTGCGTGACTTATTGTACCTTTAACACTAAATAAAAGGAAATTGTTTTATTAAACGGATATGTACATACAGTATATATATATATTTTTAAGATTTTAAATGACTGCTTAGTCTTTTTTTATATACATATATACTTTTTCAATAACTTGTACATCTGAGCATGTTTTTAGAGGTTTAATCTTGCGATTGATACTGTACATCCAAAGTCACAGGGCTGTCAAGTGAGGGTAACACCATTTTTTGTCAATCTAACCTGTCAACCGGAAGTAACTCAAAGGATCTCAAAAGTACTTCTGTGGTTCCTGCTTCAGTGGGCCCTTCGTTCACTTACGAGAGACCCCAATGTCTTCTTCATCTCATAACGTGACACACGAAGCAGTCAGGATAAATTGGAGGAAAAAATAAGAAAAATTACACACTATAAATGAGTGCAATGAGGGTTATATGATAATGATGATATTTCTAGATTTGAAGCTTTCGTGACTGCAAGGATTCATACTCTTAGGTTTTTTCGGTAAAGTCACGTAGGTAAAAAAATAATACTGATACAGTAAATTTAGCTGTGACGGTCCCACCTGAAGACGGAGACTTGTGTTGCCTCCGAAACGTCGTGATTTAATTTAGTTATTTTTCATTTAGTATTATTTAATTTATTATTATTTTTTATTATTTTACCTACGTGACTTTACCGAAAAAACCGAAGAGTATGATGATATTTATTTTGAGTTTTTGGTGAATTTGGAAAGTATGTGTGCATTGTGTGTTTTAGGATGTGAAAGTTCTGGGGGAAGGGGTTTAGTGTTAGGCCCATCGAGACTTGACAGCCCTGCGAGCTAAAATGTAATTTCGACTTACATATTATGCAAACTATCATAGTCTTCGAATGGTTTTGTTAAACAAAACAAATGCAAAGGTTGTGAAAGTTAAGCTGCGACTTGCTGCCATTTTATATTAAAATGAAAAATGTGCCATTATTGTAAGCACTGTGAAACACGAGTTCCCAAATCCTTAACGGCAATGCAAAGTGCAAATTCAATTTGGCATGAGCCTCATTTTCCCAGTGCAATCTTTAGGGGTAAATGTGCATTTACAAATTCCTTATGTTTCAAGTTAGCCTACTAAGCTCTGGAATTAAGATAGCCCTCGTCAGCATTGAGCCCTCAGCCGTGCGTTGATACGGCCTAGAATCGGTGTACAATATATTGTTGGTTGGTAGTAGTGCCAGGTACATAAACATAGTCGCTGGATGATCACTGGCGTTTTAGTGTCATCCCCCCCTCTCGTCGTGGATTTTCTTTGCGCACTCTGGTTTCCTGGCACGTGCAGAATAAAGATGTTGGGGAAAAAATCTAACAGAATCTCTGTGGGATATAGAATACAGGAGGGGTAGAATCCAATTAACCTAATTTTGACAGTAAAATGTATTATCAATAATACACACTAATCGATCATTTAAATAATTAAACTGCCCATAATAGACGTTTTTTGGGTTAGATTGGGCAAATATAAATGTGTCATAAAACCCGCCACCACCCGACACAGCCAATTAGTAAGGTTTGTTACGTAAACGAAACGTGGCCAATTCATTACTAGTTCAGCACACCGGTGTGTTGAAGAGTAAGCCTCACTACAACATTTACAATTGGAGTACTGTGACATTTCTCCGGTAATTACAACAACCAGCCTCATCAGGCGACAGCCAGAATTGTGGAGGAATCCTTTTATTCTCCGTCTTCAAAAACTTGACTGTCCTTTTGTCAACAACCCACCGCTGGGTGAGGGCCTCCCTACCGCTTGTCGGCGGTTGTTCTATCAACTGTCGTTGCGGTGGTCAGCGCTGGTGGTTTAAGGGGGTGCCAGGACCTTGTCAGATATCACTGGCCAGTGATGTCAGCTTTTTCGATTTAAAGCTTTCGTGACTGCAGGGATTCATCTTCTTGGTGCTTTCGGTAAAGTCACGTAGAAGGGAAGTAATAAAATAATAGAAATAAAACATAATAAAATAATTCTCGCGACGTTTCGGCCACAACGCAAGCAGCCGTCCTCAGGTGAAGAACAGGTCTGTCGGAAAGACAGACATGTTCTTCACCTGAGGACTTTCCGACAGACCTGTTCTTCACCTGAGGACGGCTGCTTGCGTTGTGGCCGAAACGTCGTGAGAATTATTTTATTATGTTTTATTTCTATTATTTTATTACTTCCCTTCTACGTGACTTTACCGAAAGAACCAAGAAGAGTGATGTCAGCCTTTGACGGGAATTTAACTCGGGTTGCCAGGTTCATAGCACAGTGCGCTATCCGCTGCTCGAACAGCACAAGATGAATCCGTGTGTGTATTGCATTAGCAATGCAATTGCAACGGCACTCCGGATTATGTAAAAAATAACCTTGCTCAGTAGACACTGTAGCTGAGGGGTTGGGTAAAATAAAAATCCTGTGACCTGAAGCAGGAATCCAAACACGTATTATTTGCTTGTGGATCTCAGCCACCTCCTGTCCCTTTAGCGATAGATGATTTTGCTTTATTACGGCGTGACATGTGTGGTGTTGCATGGCGCCTCAACCCGTCCCCACCTCATGTCCCCTGCCCTCCACAACCACCTTCCCACTTTTTTTTGTCGTGTTTAGTTTGTGCTTCGCCCCGCACCTTCGATTAACACGGGTGGCTACGTACGGTGCAAAAGAAGTTTCAACATAGGTACATACTTAAGCCTCTTGCGTCGCCCGTGTACTTCCCTGTGTAAAAACCAGACCCAGGGCCCCTTTTAAAAAATATTTTCTTGAGCCACTGCCTTTACCTGAGCGTGCGTTCGTAGTCTCAAGCAGCACACGCCATAGGGGTGAACTGAAGAAGAGCGTTTATTGTTTTCGATGGAAAGCGATTGGTTTATAAGAGCATAAAAGGGTTCGTTCTCGTATATTAAGCCTGCGGCAATCTCATATTGTAATAAATAGCATCGAGTGCCTTCGAAATATTTCCTTCAAAGTGAATGTGTGCGTGTCTTAGTTGCAGCGTGCAGCATATATCTTTCTCCTGTGATCGTTACCTTTTTTTAATACAGCAACTGATTTTGTACTTTTTATTTGAATGCAGTGTAATGGTAGGCAAATCATAGAATTATATATTGATAATACTTAATATATACACAAACGAAGTAGCAATATATGACAGTAATTGTTGGGAGTGTGTTTTAAAGCAAAGAAACCCTTTTTTAATGGCATTGTAATATTTCTTCAGAATGTCCGACCCGGGAACTGTTTGTTACCGATGTCAGTTTTTTTTTTTAAGCGTCCTTCAATGACCCAGTTTTTTTGACAATAAATACTTTCTAACGAAAAGCACAACATCTCTCGACGCGCTTATCCTCTACTGCAGCCACTCGCCTCCAGTCCAGGATTCAAGGCTTTTGAGACCCTACGAGGCCCAAGATCGAGGGCCACAAGCCTGAGGTTCGAGGCTGGCAGCCGCAGGACCAAAGCTGACACCTAGGCCGGAAAGCCTTCTAGGTCAAAGGCCGCTGTTAGGGCCGGTCAAGGCGGGATCCTCTTGACCGAGGCAACTGTCAAGGCGGCTGCCTCGATGTAAAGTCCTCGGCCTGAGGTCACGCCGCTAATGCCAAGATGATGGGAACTGAGACAAGATGTCCTTGTGATGGCCTCAGGAACCAGGACCGGTCTTGACGAGCCAACAAGCCATGATTGCCGCCAATGCAGAATTGCAAAAGGGCTGATATACACTGGGCTAAGAGTAATAATGCACCCACGGTATCTTCTTGGTTCTTTCGGTAAAGTCACGTAGAAGGGAAATAATAAAATAATAAAAATAAACAGTAAATCATTCTCACGACGTTTCGGCCACAACGCAAGCAGCCGTCCTCAGGTGAAGAACAGGTCTGTCGGAAAGACAGCGTCTGAATGAAACACCCCAGGCTTGGACCGTATATTTAAGCTGGGTTGGAGGGGGAAGAGCGCCTTGACAAAAGAATGTGCATATCAAGAGGAATTTAGCATATTTATGGGAAATGCAGATATGGGATTAGTCACTACTTGTGAAATGCGTAGGAGGTGGGCGGGGGTTTCAAAGTCATAATATGCCCGTGCATTATGCAGCACCCATGGTAGTTTAACCATGCCAATTTAATGCTGGATGAAGGCCTTATGGGGGTTGTTGGACCATACTTCAACATACATACTCGATTGAAAACTCCTTTCTTTACAACTGCTGTTTGTGTTAAGTTTTTGGTCCTTAGACGCACGTCCGATTGGCACGCTTGGTTACGTACGGCGCGAAAGAAGTTCAAAATGCATACTTCACGCTGATCAGCGTAGGTTGATAAAGAGCTTAAAATCGTTAAAATCATTACTACCACGATGCAGTTGTGAACATTATTTCTTTATCTTATGAGCAAAAACATCTTCAAACACGTAAAGTGTAAATGTATACTGCAATCCTAAACCACAATGTGAAAATCGACTTAAAAAATATAATATGTACATAAAATGGCTTAAACATTGTTCTTTGTATGGACAAGCTCGTTCTATTTATGACTCACCTCTAGAATTACATGTTGTAGACATAAATCAGCCTTGACATAACTTACTCATCATTGCACGCGTAATGTAGGTAAAAGAAATATTAATTTGGCATTGTAGTGAGGTAAGCTATAACAATAATTTCAACTTGTAACACGCATAGACAGAAAGACTCAGAGGCGTGAATAACCACTTACAAGTGGGAAAGGCAGCCAGGAGGTGAGCCGGTGCAAAATTCTCCCCCAAGCTCTGTGGTCCTCTGCATATTAAGGTGTTATCAGTCAACGCATGCGAGGAAACCGGAGCACCCGGCAAACAAAACCTCCCACGTGTATGAGGGAGGCAACGTTCGATCCCATACAGGTGGAACAGATGGAACAGATGGAGATTCGTCCCCTTGCTGTGCGGTATTCTCTAAGCAAGTCAGGGTATGGCAACCTCGACTCCCACGGGACGGGACTTTCACGACGTTCGTGTGATCCACCAACCTTGGCTACCGCAGTGCTCTCTTACAGCCGTGTGCCACCATCGCCACTGAGACGGTAGATGCCGAAGATGAGCAACGCCACGGTTACGAGGACTGCTCGTGCAATAGCATCAACGTTTTGCAATAATGACAGCATTTCAGAAGCAGTTGAGATGACAGGAAGAAAGTATAGTTTTCCAAAGAGAACAAAATAAAATTCACACATCTAAACACACTCGGTCAAGCTATCAAAAATGCTGTTACGTCAGATGTACATCTTTACTGAATTCAACTCCAACGCATAGACAGTAAAACACCTCTCATTCACCACTCTTATCCACTCTTCCTAACGGATCTTATCCGCAGAGATTCGTATTATCCACAGCTCGAGTGTTTGTGTTATCGTGTATCCGCAGGTTAGAGGAGTTACCAGGAAGTGTATGTTCACAAAACTAGTCAAACAGTGGCAGCCATTCATGCGGCCACTAACTTCACCATATTTATGATAATGGATTATTGATGACGACAAAGTATAAATACGATGTTAAAGATGATCATTGATTCTTTGCCGCTGCCACAATTATTAATTTCCGCATCTTCAGGAGCGTTTACCTTCCTGGGTAGTCGAAGACGGTTTAGACCTGTCGAAAGCATCCCCAAAACACATCACTGTCGAAAAAGAGTTCCACTGTGAAGTATATTAATACTAAAAATTGGAATCCGTTTGTTTCATGCAAGACGGGGGGAGCACCGACGGCTCCACTCCAATACCCCGCCGGGCAGTGGCGTAGCTAGGATATTTTGCGCCCGGGGACAAAGTATAAAATTGGCGCCCCCCCCCACCCCCCCGTTTAATCACATACCAAAATGTAATTACATGACATGTAGGCTGTGTGTGGCGGGATATATAAACTTTTAGGTTGAGGTGTAGATTTGTGCGGTAGTTTCAGGCTGCCGCGCCCGCCGCAAAAAGTTATAATGTAACGTTGTAAGCCTAAATTTCGATTTAAAGCTTTCGTGACTGCAGGGATTTATCTTCTTGTTTCTTTCGGTAAAGTCACCTAGAAGGGAAGTAATACAATAATAAAAATAAAACATAATAATTATTTTATTATGTGTTATTTTTATTATTATTTTATTATTATTATTTATTATTATTTTACTATTATTTTATTACTTCCCTTCTACGTGACTTTACCGAAAGAAACAAGAAGTTGTAAGCCTCATTTTGGCGCCCCTTTACCTTGGCGCCCGGGGACACATGTGCCCCCCTGCCCCCCCCTAGCTACGCCTCTGCCACCGGGGCCCTGTGGCTGCTCGCAGCCGGCGCCTGCTCAGACGCTGCGCGGGATTCTGTTGCTCTTGCTGTGCACACTGTCCTGAAGAGGCCGCCACTTGCCCACGTGGGTCTTGTGCTTCGCGTGGCCCCACCGCTGGCACCACAGCCTCTGGCAGAATTCCTCGGCCTGGCGCGACGGTCCACCGCGGCCAAACATGGCCTGCAGGTCGCCGTACCTGCAGGCGCGGGGGTGACAGCACAGCGCAAAGCGGCGGTGAGGGGATGATCCGTGGAGAGGTATAGTGGTGGAACCGACCTCTTGACTTTGATGTCCATTTCATTTCTCACCGTGTTGATTTTCACGAAAAGATGGCAATCACCTTTCTCCAGTCGACGTTCCTGGTGCGTTGAGAAATATGACTACAGTGCCGCTTACAGCAGTCCACACAGAAAAGGCAAGGGAGATTATTTATCGGATGAGAAACTAAAGAGTCTTGTTTCATATTTGTTACCCGCCCGGCTGGGTGTGTCTCCTGTCAGTAAGGGCGTTCAGTAGTGGGCAGTTGGAGGCAGTCACCCTCCAATAATAGAGGGTGGAGGATGCTTAAAAATGTGTGGACTGCCGGGCAGCTAAAACGCAGCAAACAGGCATAGTGGGGAGTGCAGTTGGTGCATCTGCTAGTCAGCTCAGTCAATGAACCCATGGCACTTGGGTTTGTCCCATGCCTTAGTGAAGAATGGCGGTTGTGGTTGATGTCTGTACTAGAAGTGCACTTCACAGTAATGAAGCCCCATAAATGAAAAAAACTAAAAGGTCAAAGTAGATTCCCACTTGAATGAGACTGAAGTGGTGCTCACTTCAAGTTTACAGCTATGAGCCAGTGGTCAAGATTCCACATTTCTATGGTGAGGGCAAACCTATACAAAGAAAAAACACTAGCTCCACCAAAGTGGTATTGATATTACAAAACCCTGATTGACGCGAAGACACGGGATGAGAGGGGACGCAGATAAAACAAGGGGGATGCCCCATTTAATTCCTTCACACCAGGCCCCAATCCGACTGGACACAGATGTAGATGGCAGACGTTTAGGCTTGCCATCTCGAGGTACAAAAAATAACACCATACCCTGGAAAGAATATCTCACGATACCAGATGAAGGGAGAACTACATATAATGCATTGTCTTGGTGTGTCGCATTAATACGCAAATGTGAAATACAAATATATTTTGACGTCCCGGGAAGACTTGCAGAGCTCCCAGGTCAGCTACCCTCAACGCCCTCGGAAAACTGGGGAGAGGTGCCAACCCTACTGAAGCCTGGAGAAAGGCCCTGCCAACCGGCAAGTTTGCACCGAACCGAAGTCGCCGTCGGCGTACCAAAGCTTGGGCACGTCGCGGCTGCCCCCGGTGTCCATCTCGTCGCACGGATCCCAGCGGCGCTGCCGGTCGTCGGTCGCGTCGTGGCCCTCGCCAGTGGCCGCGCCCGCCCTGCCCGGGGATCGCTCCTCGGCGGACCCGGCCGTCGCCGCGGCGGAGAGCCTGCCGCCGGCGAGGAGAGCTCGCCCCACCCGCTCGGCGGTGAGCACGCGAAGCTCCACGCGCAGCAGGGCCCTCTGGTAGCCGAGCTCGTCCGTGCGGCAGGTGTACGAGCCGCTGTCCAGCGCGTGCAGCGTGCGGAACAGGAGGCCTTGCTCCAGCTTCAGGACCCGCTCGTCCGTCTTCACCTGTGCGGCCGGCGGTGGCGGCGCAGGAGGGACATTATCTGCAACGCCTCTTTAAGTAAGGCCGAAAGCATCTGTCCAGAGATGGATATATAAACTTCTCAAGGGGTGAGGGAGAAGGGGGGGGGATGTCCCGGAATCTAAAGCGTTTTAACAAGGGCCCCACATTAATAATAAAAAATACATTAAATCTATTTTCTCCGATAAGTAGAATAAAAATACCGATTTTTTTTTCTGTTTAGGTCTTAAGGGCACGAAGGGCAGGGAATGCCCCCATTGCCCCACACTGTTCCTTAGGTCCACCACTGGCTCTGTCTGAAACTGGGGGTGGAATTATAATACTCACATATAATCAAATATGTAATTAGGTATGTTGAACTTCTTTCGCACCGTACATATCAAACCGTGCTAATCGGAGGTGCAGGAGAAGGACAACAAACTAAATAAAAAAAGCAGTTCTAAACTTACAATCTAGATGATTTAAAAGTACAGAGCTCCAGTGGCTTCCTTATATCGGAAGGAAAAACGTTCCAGACGGCGGCCGGAGCACATGCGGTGACCGCCTTTGTTCGATGGCCAGCCAAACCCCCCCGCTGCGAGGATGACCGGAGTTCACGTGATGGTTATGAGCACAGGGGGGTGTGGAGGAGTGCGCAGTGGCAGGGAGGGTGGGTGGCCCGGGGTGGGGTAGTGGGTGTGTGGAGGAGGGCACGTGGGGCAGGTGGACACGGGGTGGTAGTGGGGGGGTGGAGGAGGGCACGTGGGGCAGGGGGGCACGGGGTGGTGGTGGGGGGGGGGGTTTGGAGGAGTCTACGTGGGGCGGGGGGCACGGGTGGGGGGGAGTGGCACGTGGGGCAGGGGGACACGGGGTGGTAGTGGGGGGGTGGAGGAGGGCACGTGGGGCAGGGGGGCACGGGGTGGTAGTGAGGGAGGGGGTGGAGGGCACGTGGGGCAGGGGGGCACGGGGTGGTAGTGGGGGGGTGGAGGAGGGCACGTGGGGCAGGGGGGCACGGGGTGGTGGTGGGGGGGGGTTTGGAGGAGTCTACGTGGGGCGGGGGGCACGGGTGGGGGGGGTGGCACGTGGGGCAGGGGGGCACGGGGTGGTAGTGGGGGGGTGGAGGAGGGCACGTGGGGCAGGGGGGCACGGGGTGGTGGTGGGGGGGGGGTTTGGAGGAGTCTACGTGGGGCGGGGGGCACGGGTGGGGGGGGGTGGCACGTGGGGCAGGGGGGCACGGAGTGGTAGTGGGGGGGTGGAGGAGGGCACGTGGGGCAGGGGGGCACGGGGTGGTGGTGGGGGGGGGGGGGTTTGGAGGAGTCTACGTGGGGCGGGGGGCACGGGTGGGGGGGGGTGGCACGTGGGGCAGGGGGACACGGGGTGGTAGTGGGGGGGTGGAGGAGGGCACGTGGGGCAGGGGGGCACGGGGGTGGTAGTGAGGGAGGGGGTGGAGGGCACGTGGGGCAGGGGGGCATGGGGTGGTGGTGGGGCGGGGTCTGGAGGAGTCCACGCGGGGTGGGGGGCACGGGTGGGGGGGGGTGGCACGTGGGGCACTGGGTGGGGTAGTAGTGGGGAGGTGTGAAGAAGGGCGCGCGTGGCGGGGGGCATCGTGGGGGCAACGTGGGGCACCTGCTCGCGCTGCTCGCTGGCGGCGTGCTGCACCAGCCACGTGATGGATGCGCGCAGGGACGGGGGGCGGCACTCGAGCAGCGAGGCGTTCCTCTCCACGCCGTACACCACCGTCTCCTCCACGGCCTCGGACAGCTCCGCTGTACGCGCGCGAGGAGGTGCGGGGTGGCGGCAGGGGCCAGCAAGGGGGTCATGGTCCCTGGCTCGCCAGTTGCCCGTACGCGGCCGATCTATGCACCCTTCCGGGTCGTCGTAATGTAAATGAATTTTAAAAATATATAATAGCGTACTCTTTGGTTCTTTCGGTAAAGTCACGTTGTTAGAAATAAAATAGAACATCACGACGTTTCGATAGCAACACAAGCGGTCGTCATCAGGCAAAGGAATCAGCTTCTAAAGGCAAACTGTTTATAAAGGTTTGGGGATGGGCTTAGCCCAAGTGTATCACAGCACCAGGAGCATGGGCGGTGCACGAGTGCCAATGCAGCAACAATGATTTGTTTTATTTTATTTATATCTACGTGACTTTACCGAAAGAAACAAAGAGTATGGATTCCTGCAGTCATGAAAGCTTCAAATCAATATAATAGCGGTCGGTTGCGTACAATATATATATATATTTTTCATTTGTTTGCAACCTAAACTAATGGGAATTTTTTTTATTTTATTTAACTGGATAAAGGCGTTTAAAGTCGGTATATTGACCACTGTGCCAGCACAGATCCCTGGCATAGCCATACAGACGGCTGGGCAAAGCTCCGTGAGCCCCAACTAAGGCTGGCAAAACAAATGAGCGGCCAGCACCATCAAGTGCGTGATGGTCACACACCTCGTCAGGTCCTCATTTAAGGCTGAGTCGACCTAGGCAGGCCCAAGACCAGTTTCAATATCACCACTGACTTTATCCATGGCCAGGATACTGTAGTCAAGTTGCTTTCGTTTTGGAACCCAGTGATTGCTCTCCACTCCATGAACACAACAAATGTGTGCACAAACACAGGACGCACGAACATACACGTGACTTCCCCCGTGCTAAGACGGCGTGTTGATGCATCGCACCTCGAGATTGCTGATCCCAGCACTGATGGGCAGCGTCTCCTTTCCTGATATCCTGCCGCCTCATCCTCCGGTTGGCCCTGAAGGCAACACGACCGAGTCCATCGGGGCACCAATGTACACCTGGGCGCCCCGTCACGCGTAATATACCACAGCGCCATCCGTTTCTCACAGACCCCACCCCCCCTCCACTGTGTATTCGACGTTCTCACTCAAGCTCTATCCCAATCCCACAACCGACAGACGTACGGGGCGCCTCCGGGTACGAGTAGCCGTTTGCGACCCTGGTGCGGCCGGGTACGGGTAGACCGTGAGTCACTGGTGAGTAACTGTGTGTCACTCATTTCCCAACGTCTTGTCTCTTCTCACAATTCAAGTTCCTAGAATCAACCCACCCGCGCCTGCAACATGGCTTCATCCCAGTGGTCGCAATCGGGTACCCGATACCCGTACCCTACCCGATACCCGGCCGGGTATGGGTAGCCGGGTATCGGGTAGGGTACGGGTACCCGTTTGCGACCCTGGTGCAGCCGGGTACGGGTAAGGAATCAAAACCCATTTGCGACCTCTGCTCCCAAGCGAACGCAATCGAAACGCGAAGACGCGGTTCACCGCGCAATTGCTTCCCAGTGTTTACTCACCCAGCTCCCTGCGGCGATATTTATCGATTGCGGTTCTTCTAGTGACCCCTAGTGGTGCGAGCGTGTACATGCCGTGCATTTCTGTTCCCAAAACCTGGACCCCGGTGCACGTGAACTTCGTGAATTCATGCTCCCAAATCAGTGCCGGATTAAGCTAGTGCAGGGACTGTAGCATATGTTATAAAGTGGCCCTAACTATTAAAAACATACATTTTAACTTGCATAGTAAAGTTATTGCTTTTTTTTGCTATACAGCCAGATAATACGCCAAATCGCTAACCTTAGACACCCACTCGTTCATAAAAGTTGAAGGCAGAATATTACTATAGTAATAGAGCAAGTGCAGAATCACTGAACCGGAATTGATAGCTTGAAAGCATTTAGCGTGGGGCCCTTGAAAGTGCGGGGCCCGTAGCTACATGTGTAGCTACTTTTGCTACTAGGATAATTCGGCACTGCTCCCAATGCACTGGGTTCTTTTTTTCTCTCTCTATCATTGTCATTAACAAAGATGTGAAAAGATGGTTGTGATTGTGAGTTTTAATAGGGTCAATAATAATGTCGACTTTTGTGGCAAGTTCTGATTGCGAGCAGCGCCTACGAAGGCCGGCACGTCACACGAAGGAGGTGGGTGGATAACACCACGCCCGGCCGCCTTTGTCTCCCTAGTGGCGATGTAGGTTATACGGGAAGAAGTTTGCCTTTGATCATGTGTTAAATTTTGTTTCTACAAACCACATCTCTATTTTCTACAGAGAAAATGTAGGGTCGAGTGTGTGTATGACTACGTGCGTACTCAGGATGGAATAATGCGTTGATTCGTCGATTAACATCGATTCTAAAGCTCGGGATACACGCTTTAAATCGTGTGTGAGAGAATACTTTAAACGTTTATTTTATTCGCACTTGGAGAAAGTAAATGGCCTGCGTGTCACCTTGCAGCCACCACAGGCGCTACCACTCACCACAATAAGAACACACAACGAATTATGTTCCAGAATCACGGCAATTCATTGAATCACAAGTGAGGGGCAGATCATTCGACACGGACACACCAAATGTGTGCGTGATAAAAGGTAACCGCGTGTGGCTGGGCTCCGGATCATGATGCACATCGGTCCACAAAGCAACAGCGGTGGTGATGATGATGACCTCGGCAGTTGTGGGGATTTCAAGGTTGTGTTAGGCAAGCACCTGGACTCTGGTGAGTTCTGTCCTGCCGTAGGAACGCCCCTCGATTTCCGGCCTGGCTGCACCCAATTGTCGACGCCCCTACACAGGGCAGGTTTCAGAGCATAGTGTCACACAGAGAGCTCCTTCATTTATAAACAAGCGAGCGCCAACTGACCAAATTATACCGAGTGCAACTGATCTCAGTTGGCCAGCGCATGGGTGGATGACCGCTATGCTCGGCATGCTGTTATACGTGGAGGGGCAATGCCATGGGCAGCAGAGGCCAGCGCACACAAATGTTTCCGGCCTTCACCTACCCGCACTGACCAGCATGGTGAGGCACGGTCATAGAGCTCCCGCAACCCGCACGGCGTGGCGAGGCCCTCGCTGAGTAATGGATTGTGACAAAGAGGCCGTACGTCTGTACGCGCGACACATGATACCGCGTCTCCCGCCGGTGCAGGTTAATTTTATTCCGCGTCCCGTGGGAAAATATAGCTGAAGAACCCCCAGCTAATTAGGAACCTACCTATAACTCGCTGTAAGCTACCATAACTCCACAAATCTGGCCGTCGCCTGATGAAGCAATTTGTAATTACTGGCGAAACGTCATACTCGAATTATAAATATTGTGGCTTGGCTCTCCAACACACTGGTGTGCTGTACAATTGACGAATTGGCACGTTATATTTCCGTGACAACACTTACTAGTTGGCTGTGTCGGGTGGTGGCGGGTTTAACGACACATTATATATTTACGCAATCTAACCCTAAAAACCTGTATTTTGTACCCTAACTTCATCACGTATTTAAAACAGATTATAAGTGTATTTTGGACAAGAGCCTGGTAAAAGGTACGAACCGTAATAAAGGAAGGGGACGGGTGGATACCGAAGCCCAAACTCAGTGCTCCGGGGGTTCTGAGAAGGGGAGAAGATTGGGCTCACTGCTTCCTCCCCTATCTCTTGACAATCCTCCATCGTTATCTCTACGGGACCCTTTTTCCCAGTATCAAACAAAAAATTATGAAAAGTAAGAATAGGTTTTACCTTTTAACTGCTCGACCCGAGCTATAAGTGTTCTGATGCGTGCATTGTCTTTGTGCTGTTCGCCTTTTGGAGTTGTTCTCTGCTCTGCCACTGGTGGTGAGACTCGGCCATGAAGAAGGCTGTTTCTGGTGAAGGCCAATCAGTTTCAAAGACAATGCCATCTATTATCAGAGCATGTTTGTTTGCATGTTCACCACAAGTACGTGTGGTTAATGCAGACTTGCTGCCTTGCAAGAGGTACCCATTCTGTAGTCGAACATCTTAACACCTCCTGTTTCACTCCACCTTTATCGTCGGCGGCTCTGTGAGAACGAGGGCGGCGATTAACCCGCGGACCCGCAGAGCGGACCCCGTGAGTGGAACCCCGGGCTTACCGTTTGCCCGGGTGCCGGTACTTGGTGCAGGAATGTCCGTCCCACGCGCAGTAGGGGTCTCGTGCCAGGCAGCACTCGGCGCACGTAGCGCCGTACAGCTCGCACTGCTGCAGGGACACCTGCGCCGCCGCCTCCCGCGTGCCCACGTACAGCTTGCCCTGAAATCCGCCAGCAACCAATTTGACATCGTACATATGTGTGTGTGTGTGTGTTGAACCTCTTTCACGCCTCTACGGAGCCAACCGTGCTAATTGGAGGTGCGGGGGAAGGACAGCAAACTAAACAGAAAAGGTGTTCTAAAGAAATTAGTTTTCAATCTAGATTAAAAGTGCACAGCTCAGTAGCTTCCTGATATCAGAAGGGAGAGCGTTCCAGACGGCCGCATCTGAAAGCGCGCGATGCGGTCACCATCTTTGTCCGATGGCTTGCCAGATTATTGATAATTATAATAATCAATCTTGATTTGAAGCATTCGTGACTGCAGGAATCCATACTCTTAGGTTCTTTCGGTAAAGTCACGTTATTTTATTTCTAACTGCGTGACTTTACCGAAAGAACCAAAGAGTAATTATAATTTTCGTAATTTTTTGTTAAATGAATTTTTTATTTGTAACGTGCGCGGTTTTCGTTTCACTCTCAGACAGAGAGAGAGGGGTTGACTAGGATGCGTGGGATACCACGGACAAGTGAGAAGGCAGACAGAAGCTGCGCTCGCAATCGCCAATGCTCTATGGCCCTATATTGGGATATTGAGTGTTTATACATGTGCGAGGAAACGGGGAGTACCCGGACGAAACCCACGTGTGTGTGTGAGAGAGGCGTAGCATTCAATGCTTGTTCAGGTGGATTTTCATCCACTAGCCGTACTGCCATACACTTTTCAAATCAGTTTCACAAACTTCCAACCCACGCCTCCAAAGTGCTGTATTACAGGCGTGTATAGCTAACAGCGCCCGGCTTGGGGAAGGAAAATTTGAAATCCATAATAGCAGGGAGTCGAGCAGTGGCATAGTGGTTAGCGCAATGCACTCTCAAACCAAGATGCCCGAGTTTGATTCCTGGCCACAGCTGCCATCTGTGGTTAAGATATTTGAAGATATATGAACTGATCTTGCCACGCTCCCCCCAACCCCTCCCTCCAAAACCTCCACTCAACAACCTCTTTGACCGATACTGCATAGATAAGTCTCCATCTAACAGTTGATATTTAGTCGCGAAAGCCTACTTGTTAAACTATAAACGAACAGCTGTTAAAGGCTTTCCAGTGCATTAATTCGTTGTCATCAGCCATGGTCCATCCACGATGCAACAGTCCATCAAAGAAACGTGGATAAAAGCAAGCTTGGAATTACACGCAGAGCCAGAAAGAGGAATGCGTGGATCAATGAAATATATCGTAATGACCGTTGATAAAAAGCTACCATGTGCTTGGGCAAGGCACATTTCCAGGACAAAATGTTGCCTGCTGAGCAGGACAGGTGGCAGAAAGGCAGCTAAAGGCGAGAACGTTCCTGAGAGCACGACCACAGTGGAGATGGAGCAATGAAATCACGTGCGGGAGCCAGATGGATTGTGGCGTGGCACCCCAGGACTGTGAAGGATGGCGACGATGGGGGGAAGCATTCATCCAACAGTCGATAGCCAATGGCTGTTGCTGCTGCAGAGGATGATGATGATGATAACGTGATATGATTTATTATATGTTTATGCCAAATATACTTTGTTGCCCCAAGCGGTGACTGTTCATTGAATCATGGAAGGCATTATATTTGCACTTGGGCACAACTATTTTACGTCAAGGAGTTCCAAGAGCAATATTTTTATTGCCTAAAGTTTGAGCTCCATACCTACAGAGCATATAAGAAACGCAAGCACTGCATGTTATGGTACATTTAGATTTAAGTGGGTTAAAGCACAGCTGCAGTGAGTTTGTCTCTGTATTCGGTCTTGCCACAAATACCGAAAGCTCAAAGAGCCAATGTGAAGTCCTCCTGGGCTTACCCTTTTAACAGAGAGGTCCATGGTAAGAATTGGCGAAGGTTTCTGTGAAAACAAAACAATACATCAATGCTGTTTCAGAACAAATCTAATCATAAATGTTCAGAGTCCTCTTTAAATACCATGCACATGACTGCATGCCATGGAGTACACAGATCAGTGATTACTACCATTACTCTTTACCTCAAATACTTGAATTTCCTCCAAAATGATTTCTTCCGGTGGAAAATCCTGGCTTGTGGATATCGATATGACTTTAAGCACTTGCCCTGTGTCTGCAGGAAACATAAAAAACGGGGGGCACTTTATCAGGCTGGAAGGTTAAGTTTTCAGGGTATTGCCTATGTCAGGGCATTGAGCCAGCTTCTCTGAGCTGGCTGCTATCCTAGTGCAGCGAGTCAAAGAAAGAATTGCTTGTGAAATCTAGAAGGGCATTCGACAACTAAAGGTGAGTGGCTAACTAAGAGAGAACATAATCTACCTCTGTAGGTTACAAGTTCAAGTTCATTTATTTAGGTATAGCCCTGTGAGCCATTCGGCTCTTGAATCGGGTGCAACCGCAACAAACAAAAAATGAACAAAAAAACATCTTAAAGTGAATATGTGACTGAGTGCAAACAGAAAATACAAGAAAAGACAGCAAAATATTGCAGAATGTGACTTGCGTTGGAGCAAAGCAAAGAGGCAGTTGCACCCCATTTGGGCAAGGGAAGAAGGCCACGATGAACAAAGCCCACCGGGTTTTGAGACGCGGTTGAGTTGAACGCATAACAAAGGCAAATCAAAGTTATGACTGTAGCAATCTGTGCCATGTCGACAGCGCTCATGGGCCACCTTTGCTGGAATGTGCCCCAATGTAGCCATTGGTAAACTAGGCTGAGACAATCAATTCAATACACTTGAGAACCCTGGTTTTTATCACAGGCGGCTGGCTGTATTCGAACGTAGGATCTCAGCGCTTCTAGCTCAGCGCTCTGACCTCCCATGTGTTGGCTTTAAATAAAGTTTATTGACCATAAAACTTCTCCAGAGATTATAAACAGTTTATAAACAACAACGGTTAACACAGCCATGAGTGGCCGCAGCATAGGCAAAGAGAAAAATCCCCCGTATAGCCTTTAACAGACTGTTGGGGCAAGTGGCGATGTTTACACAACCGTACCAGGCATTTATTTTTAGGCTAAGTCGACCTAGAGGATGCACAGGACCAGCACAGATAATCGTGGTGGCCGTGAGCGGGAATCTAACTCGGGTCGCCGGTTTCGAAGCGTGGCGCAGCGCCAACCCGATCCACTACCGCTCCCCACAACCACCACCACCAGCAGCGGTGAGTGACCCCAGCCACGCGGGGTCACCTGTGCCGAGGAAGATGGCGTCGTAGGCGGCGTCCTGCGCCTGGACGCGATCGACGGCGATGCGGGTGAGCCGGCGCCCGGGCTGCGTGCTCACGAACACGGGGCGGCCGTGGCGAGGCCGCACGGGCTGGTCCATGAGGGGGTGCGAGCGCGCAAAGTGCAGGACCTCGTCGGGCAGGCCTCGCGTGCTGTGGTAGGCCGAGCCCGGCGGGGCCGTCAGGTCGCTGAGGCACTGCGCGTAGGGGGGGGGGGCGGAGGAGAACGGCAAAAAACGGACCCTTAGAGTGGCCAAACGTCCCGTGGAATGTACGTGGAGATTACTGTCACACGTATCAGGATTGAGTGGAGGAAGAGGACCGTGAAGAGGGATCCACACAAATCGCTAACCCATTGTCCAGTACCGTACGCGTATACTTAACGTTAAAAGAAGGGATAAATAGCCAACATGCAGTGGTGTTACTAGGGTTGGTGTCACCAGTGCGGTAACTCATGGTGTCACCCCTCATGGACTTCCGCCCGTACCAGACCATACAGAATCCTTAGTAATGTTTTTTGCACTAATGTTACTCGCAAATCGTAATTCCTGTATATCACTGAATGTAATGGCAATAGTAGTGACGTAAACAACTAGCAAAATTAAAATTCCACCTTTAAATATCAGAATTTAGTTTAAATACTACTTCATTCTCAAAAAAGTTATTCATATAGGTTCACAGATGCCACAATATTGTAGCTAAAACACCAAAAAATTTGACAAAATCAGCAACTATCAAAACACGAGCAGCGACAAACACAACAGCGCGTGCTTGTAGCGCGTGCAGACGAGACCACGTGACTTGAAGCGTCACTGCAGTTGGGTAACAATGACAGCTCCGACCGGAGCGCATTAGAAGATTAAAAAAGTAAATTAGCACAGAGTTTTAGCCTTGTGTGTATATTGACACAGTACATGTAAGCTGGGCTTAGTTATAACAACATAAACACATTTTCGTTGTTATAACTAACTACCGGAGTAATTTTTTTCATTAAAAAAATAATACATATATGCTGAAACACTGCACAAAAATTGTATAGACAGTCATTTTGGTGTCACCCGGTGCGGTCCCCACCCACCGCACCCCCCTAGTGACGCCTCTGCCAACATACAGGTGCAGGTAACAACACATTCCTGCGGAGGGAGCTGGTAGGAACGTTGGGTTGCTCGGTCAATGGCCAGGGTCAACGGCGGCGTGGTGTATTCCGCAAATATGCCCGACTGTGAGGGCGGGCACAAGCCGGCGTGAGTAGGTTAAACGTTGAGTTTTATAAGGGCACCACGGGGTGACCAGCCCCTCCCCACCCAGCCCCACCCCTCCCACCCCCCACCCAGCCCCACCCTCCCCACCCAGCCCCTCCCCACCCTCCCCACCCAGCCCCTCCCCACCCTCCCCTCCCCATCCAGCCCCACCCTCCCTACCCAGCCCCTCCCCACCCTCCCAACCCAGCCCCTCCTTCCCCACCCAGCCCCTCCCTGCACGACGGACGGACACAATAATCCCCTGTGGGCTGGTGTAACCAGAGGTTTCTACCAGTAAAAACATTCACCAGTGGGAATGAATATTTGCTCCCGCGGGTTTTTAAAATTTATATTCTGGGGAAGCAATGTTCATTTAACCCTTACCCATTCTGAGACGTCTGCAAGTTGAATCTCAGAACTTGCAAGCGGTTAGCGTTAATTTTATTGAGAGAGGCAGAGTGCCCATATGTTTTTAGACATTGCACTCACCGCAGAGAACTGTAGCAACACGACCGCACTCTATGATAGCTGGCGCCAAACTGCTACTCGCCATCCTGCATAGCCTTTTACTTCCGATGACACGTACGTCATCAGAACAGGGACTGTTAAATGGGTTAAATGGCAGAGCACAAGCAAGTTTGACAGCCTGCTAGATGTACCTGTTGCCGCGACAGAGCTGAGTAAGATTCATTATCCACGAGGCGCGTACAGGAGAGGACGATTGCCGGTAACGAACGACTCACCGTGCCAGGCCGCGGGTAAGGCACCCTGCCCTGAAACGTCGCCCAGTGGTGCCTGGGTTCCTCTCGGTGAGCAAAGGCCCCCTTGAAGACGTCTCGGATCGTGGCCATGGAGAAAGCGCACACAGCGAAGCCCTTGAAGATGTCACTGTGCGCGTGCGTGTGGACACCACGGGGAACAACGCGAGTGAATTTTCTGTTGGCGGAGTTTCGCTTTAAAATATTGTCACTTGAGAAATTCGTAGCGTGCGACGCTAAATATCCTGATGTACAGATTAACGTACTGTACATCGACTTTGTTACAATAGGTGACTGCCTATTGAGAAGTTTATTTGTCAAAGGAGGCCGTAAAAGAGATTTATAAAATTGACAAGTATTCTGACAAGTTATTCAAATATTAACGCGATATAGTGTAATATTTGTAATGTATACGTGTGTATACATTACAAATGTTTTAAGAATTCTACATCGGAAGATTAGGAAGCAAGTGTTCCTTATTGTGTAAAAACAAAAAAATCACGGCTCTTATTATAATCGAATGTGTCATTTAAAACAAACATCACGAGCATGCAAAGGGAACGAAGCACAGTACCTGACCGTGCTAAAAATGGCATAAACTTCGGGATTTTTTTCATCACTGGTTTGAAGTAAGAATACATCCTCTGGAAAATAAACAAATCAAACACAGACTATGAGATTACACGTAAGGATGACACACCTGCCTTCTGAAAACATTTTTCTCAGGCCCACCCCCCACTGTGTAAACTGTGACCTCCAACGATGAGTCAGTCAAAACTTTTGCCCCCCTTCTCTCTCTCTCTCCTCTCTCACCCCGTTGCTCTAAAGAAGTACTGCAAATGGTCATAATGGAGGGTTTTTGGAGGGTTTTTGGATTAGATCGCGTAAATATAAATGCGTCATTAAACCTACCACCAGCCGACACAGCAACTTAGTAAGGTTTGTCACGTAAACGAAACATGCCAATTCGTTATGAGTACAGCACACTGGTGTGTTGGGAGAGTAAATTCACAACATTTACAATTTGAGTACGACGTTTCACCAGTAATTACAACCGGCATCATCAGGCGACAGCCAGAGTTGTGGAGAAATCCTCCCGTTTCGGAAACGGTCAGCCTGACATAGTTTGATCCGTGAAAGGGCAGTGTTAATGTAGGTACAGTACGGTACGTCAATATTTTTCCGCTGCTGTATGTAGCCAAGCGCGCGAATCGCGAGCGTGGCGGTGACTGTTTTTTTTTTGAGCTGTGATTGAATTTGGAGAGAGACTTGCCCAGCTGATCGAAGTGCGTGTCGATGCCGTCGGAGCCTGGGATGGAACACAGGAGCCGGGCCTTCGTGAAGGTGCTCCACTTGTTGACCAGCACTCTCTGCCCACCCTCATCGTTCTGCACAAACGGAACAGCAAAAATAAAACGCCGACTCTGAGGTTGATGAACACAACCGTGAAGCCGACATCCACGAAAACAATCGTGAGTTCCAGATCCAGGACGTTTTGCAGGAGAGTCCTGCATTGGGATGTTTGTCAAAATCCCTTTTAAAGTGTCTTCATGCGTGTGGAATGAAAGTGGAGTCCCTGGAGAAACCTCACACGTATGAGGGGATTACACTTAAAGTACGCGTGTAATGTTAAATGAGTGAATTAACATCGACTAGGATTACAATATTTACGTTTAATTATGTGTGTAAGGATCAATGCTTTTCATTTGTAATTCATTCCCGTAAGCCCTTCCAGCCATCAGAAGCCGCTACATAATAACCACAATGTAAAAAACATTTTCTCAAATCATTACCCTGAATTTCGAACATTTATTCAATTGTATAGCTACACCCCCTATCAGGCATAGCCGGATCAGTTTAATAACAAGGTGAGAGTCAGGCCGGCCTCCTAGCTCCTCTCGGATGGGGCACCCAGTAGTGCCGTTGTGTGTGCCACCGTAACAGCGAAATAACGCTAGGGTGGAGAGAGCTTGCCTGGGCCATTAGACATTTGCCCCCCCTACCACCCCACCCAGTGCGAGAGTCAATAGGGACATGTGATCTGGCTCGGAGGAGCAATGCGAGTGCGATCGGTACCACGCAGACGCGGCCGATGCGCGAAAACCTCGCCCGGCTCCTTCCATCGGCCTCGGTCGCCCGTTCCGAGAAGAAGAAGTAGACCTTGTTGTCGAGCGGGTCGTCCGTGTCTGGGATGAGGTGCGCCGCCACAAAGCGAGGCTCTGGCAAACAAAACAAAAAAATCACGCGTGATGGTTTTTTTTTTTGCCGCTCAACGAATAATACCGCTCGAGAAAGCAATGGCTTTCATATTCTCGTTAAAGACGTACGCAAATGCGCCGTGCTCCCCGGGCTGCCTGGCACAAGTTTGAAGGTTCGTTAATGAGAATAACGGCACGTAATGCCACTCGGAAAATGAATGGCTTTCATCTTCTCGTTAAAGACTTACGCAAATATGCCGTGCGTCCCGCGCTGCCTGGTTCAGTTTGAAGATTCGTTAATGAGAACAACGGCTTTGAAAGCACGGTTGCCACGTACGGTTACGCGGAAAGCTGGTGGGGGGGGGGGCAATGGCAAGGTTGGTGGAAATGTGAAACATGAGAGGTTGGAGTTCCAGTGTGGGTGTCCCAAGTCAAAGGTCAAAAAAACAGGAGTCTCCTTGCGAGTACGGGTATGTTTAGTTAAACCTACGTGGCGCTTGTGGTGCAGTTATTTGGACTGGCGAAAAAGTAAAAAAACACCGTTTTTGGCAATGGAGGAAAATACGTGATGTTCTTGTCTTTCTTAAGATTTGTTGTAACACTGTGTGCAGTTGAAGGTGGCAGCTAATGCTTTAAAGATGCCAATAGCAACCATCTGAAAGGGAGACGAAATCTACCAAACCGACAAGCGATAAACGCAGATTGGTATGGTTGTTTTCCCGAATGTGGAAAAATACAGCTATGTAAAAATGTATGGGTTAGGTGCCCCATAATGGCAAGAGTGACTGGTGTATTAATATTTTATGGGAATAAGATATTAATGCGGTAACAAAGACTCAAACACATGCCACACAGATCACAACACACAGCCTATGTAGGCATCTGCAAGAGAAGGGTTATTTGTACTTTGATTTGGGTCTCACTTTCATTACAAATATAAGGTGACACCAAAAGCCTTTCTCTACTCACTGGTAGAGGAACTGAGGAAGACTGCCCTGTGATTTAAATTTAATTTCAGGATTTCAAGTCAAGTGAAAGGTTCTTTCTTCTGAACATGAGAAACGATGCGATCTCCATTATCGGTTCTCAGATTCAGAAGACAAACATCAAATTGCATGTCCGAGAATATATTTTGCAATTTGCACATGTTTTTCGGAATTCGTTGACGTGACCCCCTGTAGTCACTAGTGGCTGATAAATACACCATTGTTATAAATGCACCATTGTGTTAATTTAAAAAATAACAACTTGTTGTTAAGTCAAATCAACGGTTCCTATATTCACCACAACTTAGAAATGTATTACATATTCATAAATCAAACCATGACCCTGAATTGCCACAATCAACTTGTGGCAATCAATCATCAAACTGCAAGAAGGGGGGATTGTGGGGAGGGGGGGGGGAAAGGAAGGCCCAAGTCTACGAATCCACACGGCTTGTGAAGGCCTGGGACAAGAAATAACCCATGCTGGATAATGTTGAACTTCTTTCGCACCCTACATAGCCAACCGTGCTAATCGTAGGTGCCGGGTTAAGGGAATCAGAGGTGCGGGATAATTCCATGAGTGTCCCAGCATGGTTTGGTTCCGGTTTATAATCGTCAGAGGAGCTCCCATGTCCACCGCTGTGCCCCCTTGCGTCATGCATCACCATTGAGAACTTGCGGGTTGGAGTGCTCCGTCCTGATTGCTCGATGCTGAGGGGTGCCCGTGCGAAAGATCGCGGCGTCTTCCTCAAAGAAGTCGGCCAGTAATCCCGTGTACAGCTGTCCGTCTGGCCATTGATGGGTTCATAGCACAGGGGGGACAAAGGGTTAGTAACACAATCACGATGATGGCAAAAGCGCCAGGTTACATTTCGAGATTCGAATGTGGCTATGCTTGGGTCGTTTCGGTGATGTGTGCGACACTCCACGCAGCGGGATTGTCGAATTATTTAAAGAGTAGGGTGCAATTGTTGCTCCCCCAGCATTGTGTGTGTGGGCATAATTTCAAGCAAAAATCTTCAAACAATAATTGCTTTGAGGTGCAGGTATTTCAAAACTATAAATTAATCCAAACAAATTGCTGATGATTACACTGGTCAACAAAAAATATAAAAAAAAATTCTGGCCTGTACTTTTGCAGCTGTTTTAGATTAATTTCAGGGTGCTGATTCCCAATCTGATCTCAGATTTGCTCTATCACATCTCATTTTATGCTATCGGCATACCCCATTTTCATTGATTTTACCCAAAATTAACTCTGTCACTTATGATTGCAAGTTGTTGCGAGTCAGTGACTGCTTTAGTGTTAAAATATGGTGCTGTATTTTTAGGATAGTGTGTTTATAATATAATTTTATGTAGATATCCACATTTATTTAATATTTTTCATCTGCAGTTTTTATTGAAAATGCAATATTTGATATCTCAAAAACCTGATGTGATAGACAAAAACTATTGCCAGATTTGGAATCAGCACCCCAAAATTACCTTAACACAGTTATAATACCTTATGCCAGAAAAAGCGTGTTGACCAGTATTAATGGTCAGCTCGGTGATTAACGACTATTAATTGGTTGCAGCGACAAAAGTAGAATTTTTTAAAATCAAATTCTTGAGTTGATGGTCACTTCTTCTCCTCTGCTGCCGACGCTGTCAGGAACTCCTTCCCACCAATCATCTGTGCCACTGATTATCTGCCCCCATTTAAGCGCAGGCTCAAGGCTTCCATCTGCTACTCTCCCTTTGGCTGTCTGTTCTCTCTAAAAATAAGAGTACATTATTTCGTACAGAGGAGTAGGCCAATTGCCGTCTAGAGGTGCTCTCTAGAGCCCCATTTATTTCGAAGCCCTTCAGCCATGAGTGGAGTGAGCAGGACTGCACCTGTAACTTCCACCTTATATTTGCCTCCTTGTTGCCTGTGACAAATGTTCAACTGTTTTGTACAGCATTTTGGCATGCAGTTGTATTTAGTCATCATATAATTATACACTATAAATGGTAATTGTAAGGGGACATAAAAAAGTGACCAAACAATCATAACAATGGACTAAACATAACAATGATTTTTTCCCTTGCTATTCCCAATGGATGTAATCAGTCCAGTTCCCATGCTGCAACTTGGCAGTCTCAAATTAATGTGTGTATTTAACTCTTTACTGGTTATGGGCTGGTTTGCAACTCAATATCAGCTCATGAAAACAGTTCGTTCACATTTTGAAAGCACCACACCGTAAAGTATGAATTCCAAATCTGTCAGCCAATCTCTCTGCCCTCTCTCTATGCAAAAAATGGGCCGTTGCCAAAAATGTAGCCTACATTTTTCGGACTCATGGACTCCGGTGCAGTTGCACCGCCTGCACGCTCTATATCTGCGCCA
Organism: Lampetra fluviatilis; assembly: GCF_964198595.1. Lineage (NCBI taxonomy): Eukaryota > Metazoa > Chordata > Hyperoartia > Petromyzontiformes > Petromyzontidae > Lampetra > Lampetra fluviatilis. The sequence goes on from NC_136308.1 coordinate 5,246,275, forward strand.
CCCCTTGCCGATGTTTAACAGCGCACGCTAACACCGCGATGACGTATTCTCGCTCAGGCCCAAAGCCAAACACCTTGCCCTTCTACGGTATTCTTTGGCGACGATGTTCACGGCCGCATTTCATCCAGTGACTCGCGTGCCCAATTCGACGAACGGCGGCACAGAGCGAATGTGTGCGGCGGACGGAGGGAAGGAGCGCTGATATATTCATGACCCGGGGGGAGGGTTCTGAGATGAATTGGGGAAACGTGGCTGCTAAAATTCACGTCGGGGCGCACGTGAAAAAAGATTATGACAAATGCGGCTTCAAATGTGGACAGCTCTTTCATGGAAGCCGTTGTTTGTGAAGGGAAATGGCTTCTGAAGGAGAATGTGCGCGGCCCCGGGGCGAATTCCCCGTTATTTGTGTTTCAACCTTAATTTAAATTCCACAAACACAGAGATAATTGCGACCGGTGCATCACACGACGCGACGATTACACGGCGACGCGCACGCTCGCTCGAGACACACATGGACATCACTTCCTTGGACAATTGTTGTTCGCATGGCAGGCAATGCGATTGTACACATTTGTCATGTAAATGTATGTTTTTTACATGTAAGTAGAGACCACATTTCCACGTCGTTCTGTACATACATGTAGAAATATTAGTAGCCGGTCGCAGGTTTAGCCTGCTTACTTTTAACTTTGGTATCACATTCCATGGGAGGCAAATTACTTGGTTAATGGTCGATGGTTCACTAATTAATTTAGAATTAAATATGTTTAACCATTTAGCATGAGACAAAGTAATTTGGAACTCAGGCTGAGCCTCCCCCATGAGTGAAGCAATCAACGTATGGGCTACAATTTGTTGGGACACCAAATTCTGAACAATGTCATGAATTTTGTTGCTGTTGTTATAAGCAGCATTGACTTGACTGCAATTGTTCTAGACTTCCGTTGTGTAGCCCTGACTGAACCCTATTAGAATTCACATCCGTTAGCCGCGGCCAGGGATCAAACTCAGGTCAACGGGTTCAACGGCATGGTGCACGAACCGATGCTACAGTTCCCCCCTACATGGCTATGTACGGCGCGAAAGAAATTCAACGCGCATACATAATAAAATAAGACATTGTTTAAATGCATGCCTATACAGGCCACCATACATCAATAGGGTTTACCGTTGGTACGGCTATTTTAGTACACACAATTGACAGGAAGGACAAGATCAATGGGCTCGCATAATGCGCATGCATAATGTACGTTGACTCATTAATCCCCCCCCCCACTTTGTGCAAGAAGAGTGGAGAAGCGTGGTCACCACGTCTGCGCCTCTATATGAGGAACGAAACAGGTGCACTTCTCCACAAATCTGGCTGTCGCCTGATGAAGCTGATTGTAATTACTGGCGAAACGTCGTACTCGAAATGTAAATGTTGTGGCTTGGCTCTCCAACACATCGGTGTGCTGTACTAGTAACGAATTGGCACGTTCTGTTTACGTGACAACCCTCACTAGTTGGCTGTGTCGGGTGGTGGCGGGTTTAACAACACATTTATATATTTAAGCGATCTCATCCAAAAAACTCTATTATGGTACATACATTGCAGTGTTTGTAAATAATGCTCACCAGGGGTGATATTACACTGGTTGTCTGGCCTATTAACTAAATCATGTTGTTGTTGCAACAACTTGCAAAGGGAACCAACAGGCGGATTGCACAGCAGATCGCGTGATTTGTAAACGCTCTGCCGGAATTCACTTTACCAACTACTGTGGACGCAAATGGCTCCTTGGGGCCAAAGGGGCACCTTCCTTGTCCATTCTCAACGCTCTGTGGCTCCAGCTTGAATGTGTGGTCCTAAAGGTGGGAGACATAACAAGAGCACACGACCGCATTCATTCACCGCTAGTGTTTGCGTTTGTCTTTCCACTGCGTTGGCGCCTTGCAGACTCATGTCAATATGCACTGAGCCACTGCGACAGCTCTGAAAAGAAAACGTTCGTCGCCGCGTCGGTCACATCTAGACGCGTTAGGCGCTGCAAGATTTTTTGCTTGTACGTTTACGATCTCCTCTTTTTCTCGGAACCACAACCCTAAAGAGCATCAAGACACGAAGTGTGTGTTTTGCCTGCCGTCTGAGTCATCACACATTCTTAACTTGGATTTCACATTCCAGTCCAACATGTTAAATAAAAAAAAGAGTGAGAAAATTGTATCCACTTAGGCATACAGACTTTCAGGCAAACGTGGTGATAAGAGCACAAATGTAAGGAACGCACACCACCCAGTGCCCACCCACCAGTACAGAGACGCTTAGATATATTGTAGGAGGTACTCATTTTAGGTTGAGTTGACCGAGGGGAGGCCAAGGTCAGACCCACGTACCCATTGCCACTGGTGGTGGACATCACAACCAGCAAAATAACCCTCGGGTAGCAAGGATCACGGGAAGAGTGTCTAATCCAATACCCCAACAGATAATAAAGCGCTGTTAGCAAACACCTATGAAGGCCGGCACAGCGCACGGAAAAGAGTGGGTGGCCAGCACCACGCCAGACCGCCTTTGTCTCCCTCGTGGCGAAGTTTACTCTAGGTAATCATTTTGAGACTGAGTCGACCTAGGGGAGGCCCAGGATCGGTGCAGATAATTGTCACTGGGTGTTGGCCGTGAGTGGAAATCAAACTCGGGTCGCCGGGTTCGTAGCGCAGCGCGCAAACCGCTCCGCACTCGCATGTGTGTGTCATTATTTTCAGAAAGGCTTTTAGCCTTTCTAAAAATAATTAAATGGGTGATATGGAATATAACAGTGCAACGAGTATTATCACCATATCATGGCAAAATACTGCAGTTTTACGATCTTATCTAATATATATACATAGCTAGTCATGTGTGAGTGAGTGAATGATATGCATTTTTTTGTTTCAGAAGGGCTGGAATTTGGCACAAATATATGCTTATAAGTACAGTAGATATGTGTTGTAAACCTAGTTGTATAAGATTTTGTATTTTGAGATTCATGGAATTCAATTACGACACGAGCTTTTTTAAAGAAATAATATATAGAGATTGTTCTGCACACCAACTACTGTGGGTGAACAGTTATAACGTGTTTGTTTTTTTAGCTTATACTGGTTAAGGTTTGTATCTAGGACTGTGGAACACTGGCAAAACACAATAGTACATCGAAATGACGTCAACATTTAAATTTTAAATGATAAAATCTTAATCTTCGATTTTTAAACAACAGCAAAATTGGGGGCCTGAACAATAACATTTAATTTTTGTACACTGGGCCCGTACAAAACTTTTGTACGTATGTCAAACTTATGTTGCACCATACGAAGCCAACCGTGCTAATCAGGGGGGAAGGACGACATAAAACACATTCCTGCGGAGGGAGCTGGTAGGAACGTTGGGTTGCTCGGTTAATGGCCAGGTTCTTAGGTTTTTTCGGTAAAGTCACGTAGGCGGGCACAAGCCGGCGTGAGTAGGGTTAAACGTTGAGTTTATTTTTGATTAATTTTGATGTTTTACCTACGTGACTTTACCGAAAAAACCTAAGAATATGAATCCTTGCAGTCACGAAAGCTTCAAATCTAGAATTAATGGCCAGGGTCAACGGCGGCGTGGTGTATTCCGCAAATATGACTGACTGTGAGGGCGGGCACAAGCCGGCGTGAGTAGGTTAAACGTTGAGTTTTATAAGGGCACCACGGGGTGACCAGCCCCTCCCTACCCAGCCCCACCCCTCCCACCCCCCACCCAGCCCCACACTCCCCACCCTCCCCTCCCCACCCAGCCCCTCCCCACAATCCCCACCCAGCCCCTCCCCACCCTCCCCTCTCCACCCAGCCCCACCCCTCTCATTTTTGGATGCACGACGGACGGACACAATAATCTCCTGTGGGCTGGTGTAACCAGGAGGTTCCTACCAGTATAACTAGGAGGTTCCTACCAGTAACAAATATCTGAATCGGTCCTGGATGTTGAAAACGATGTTAAACCCAAATTACACTTTTTTTTTAAAGCTACATTCTGCGAATACTTTTTTTAGAAGTGTGACCCCCAAAGCCAAAATAAAGCGGGTGACGCTGATTACCAAGTAACTCATCGTGTGCACTGTCCTGCAGCAGCAGCAGAAGCTGCCTGCTTATGTTTATTCTTACACGGTATTTCTTTATAGCCTGAACAGACTGTTGGGGCAAGTGCTGTTAATGATCACCTATGAAGGCCGACACGGCACACGAGGGGTTGGGGTGGCCAGCACCACACCCGGCCACCTTTGTCTCTCCAGTGGCGATGTTTACTGACCACACCAGGTACTCATTTGAGGCTGAGTCAACCTAGAAAGAGGCCCAGGACCGACTCAGACAGTCGTCGCCGGCGTTGTGCCATGAGCGGGAATCGAACTCGGCTCCCCGGCTTTGTAGCGCAGCGCGCCGACCGCTGCTACACGACCGCTCCCCACACACACTCACATCCACACCTCCATGCGTACATACAAAATGACCCCTCGCTGTCAATTCTGTGCAGAGGTCGCAACCGGGTACCCGATACCCGTACCCTACCCGATACCCTTGCTACCCGTACCCGGCCAGGTACGGGTACCCATTTGCGACCCTGGTGCGGCCGGGTACGGGTACGGGTAAGGAATCAAAACCCGTTTGCGACCTCTGGTTCTGTGGCACCGTGGTTGCCAACCAATGGGCCACGTCACAACGTCCAAACAACCAGGAGGCACACAGAGTCGCTCGACGCAGCGGCGGCCGCGGGGCTGACGACGTTGGCGGCAGCCAGACTGCCGCTCTTTGATTTTATCTGTCGATCGCAGGCGTTGCATTCGACCCCAAACGACCGGGGGACAACTCTCTCGCCCACCCTGGGGTTCGCCCCGCCTCCCTCGGGGTCAATGCGCTCTGACCCCACGCAATTAAAACAAACCGATAAGCGGGACCTGCTACCGCCTTTGTTTTTCCACGGTGACCCACGCCGACTCGTCGACTGGGGAGTCCTGCTCGTGCAGGCTCCGTACGTCGAACGGAGGTTGGGAACGACCCGCGCACGATTTAAAATCCGTTCGATGATGCCGCAAGGCACGGGGAGATGTTCTGCGTAAGGTGAGGATCGATAATTATCAAGACTTTCAATTTGCAGAATTGTGGGTTTCCCCCCCCCACCCCCACACTTTTTGGCAGCCCTTAATCACAGCTCACCACAGAACCGATGACGAGCAATTTATTCGACGTAACTTATTGCGTGTGAGCTGATATTGAGACATTATTGGCGAATCCTATTATATTCACACAGTTTACTGCTCTCATAAGGATAACAATGGGCGTATTCTTCCACCACTTCTGAGTTACTCCTCTCGTCTGGGGATAAGTGCAGTTAGAAGGTTACACTCTTCACGTGCATAGAAGGAAGATTCTCAGATTGATTCGGGGCCGCCAGTGAGAGGAGCAGCGAATGATAGGGTCGATAACATGACCCTCACTGTCGTGTTTTGCTTCATGTTGGCAATGTTGACTATTTTTGTGTCCAAATATCTGCCAGGTGTTGAAATTGCAGCGCAATTTAAATTAACCCGCTGCACATTGACTGCTATGCATAAGGTTAATCTAGAGCATTAATCTATTGGACAGTAGCTGTCGATTTATTTGAAAACTGTATTTTTTTTTATTTGTGATGTCGTATACATGTTTTCAGAAAGCACAATATTTCAGGAGCATTTAATGAGCTAACGATAATCACGATATGACAATATTTTCCCGCACCTCCGATTAGCACGGTTGGCTACGTACAACGCGAACGAAGTTCAACATACCTACGTCCGTACATGTTGCCAAGCAGACAATACAATGGATCTTATCATCATCGTCATCACGATCCATGGGCGGATAGCCCATAGGTGTCCACTGCACATTTCGTCACTTGTTTCTACTTTGTTCTTTCGGTAAAGTCACGTAGGTAGAAAAAATAATAGATCACGACGTTTCGATCGCCACACAAGCAATCGTCACCTGAAGATGATTGCTTGTGTGGCGATCGAAACGTCGTGATCTATTATTTTTTCTACCTACGTGACTTTACCGAAAGAACCAAAAAGTATGGATTCCTGCAGTCACGAAAGTTTCAAATCAAGATTGTTTCCACTTCTCTCTGCCTCGTGCGACATATTTCTGGCACCGATCTCTTTACGTCATCGCCGAGCCATTCTCCGTGAGGTCTTCCTCCTTCTCTGCTCAGCTGCTGCTGCTGACGGATCTCGTATCGTACGACGATCTCGTATCGTACGACGACATCGAAGCATGGACCCCGTGTCGCGGCGATCCAGGCTCTGTGGAGTCGTGTTGTGAAGGGGACCAGTGCTGGATTATCCTCGTAGCAAAGTAGCTGCACATGCTATGGGCATCGCACTTTCAAGGGCCTCGCGCTAAATGCTTTCAAGCTATCAATTCCGGTTCAGTGATTCTGCACTTGCTCTATTACTATAGTACTATACTGCCTTCAATTTTTTATGAACGACTGGGTGTTTAAGATTGGCGATTTGCCGTATTATCCGACTGTATAGCAAATGAAAAAATACAATTACTTTACTACGCATTTTAAAAACTTTTTTAGATTTTCGTTTTTTTTTTTTATTTAGGGCCCCTCTATAACATATGCTACAGGCCCTGCAACGAGCTTCATCCGGCACCGGAGGGGAGGGATGGAGGGAGGGAGCACTTGCCTCGGCCTTGCGGCCTACGTTGACGAGTGCGCACAACGGGTGGAAGGCCCCCGTGCCGCAAGCCAGCAGGTGCGTCTGGTTGAAGGGCTGCAACACTCGCACAAAGTTCGAGCACTCCTCCTGAAAGAGACAAAAGGGTGGGGGGGGGGTCACCGCATAACCCGCCCCGTCCCCCATGCAGCCGTAAATACCGACGGTCCGAGCAAGTCCTGACGGCGTAGCGCCTATTCGAGGCACCCCCACAAAAAAGACACGCACGCAGTGACGGATGAAGCTGGCGCGGGGCCTGTAGCATATGCTATTAAGGGGCCCTAAATAAATAAATAAACACAAAAATATTTAAACACAATTAGTTTACTTGCATGGTAAAGTAATTGTATTTTTTCATTTGCTATACATAATATGACAAATCGCTAACCTGAAACACCCAGTCGTTCATAAAAGTTGAAGGTGGTATAGTACTATAGTAATAGAGCAAGTGCAGAATCACTGAACCGGAATTGATAGCTCGAAAGCATTTTACAAGGGGCCCTTGAAAGTGCGGGGCCCGTAGCAACACGTGTAGCTACTACACGTGTAGCTACTACACGTGTAGCTACTACACGTGTAGCTACTACACGTGTAGCTACTACACGTGTAGCTACTACACGTGTAGCTACTACACGTGTAGCTACTACACGTGTAGCTACTACACGTGTAGCTACTACACGTGTAGCTACTACACGTGTAGTAGCTACTTGTGCTACGAGGATAATCCGGCACTGCAAGCAACGTCAGTCCGTAAGGGTAAGTGCTCTTTGTGAGCACAAATTAATAATGTGAACACGGATGCACACGTGCATCGACACAACACAGACAAAGCACCCCGTATAGTCTGAAAAGGATTTTGGGGGCGAGTGTTCGAAGCGAGCGCCTATGAAGGGCAGCACGGCACACGAGGGAGTGGCATGGCCAGCCTTTGTCTCCCCAGTTGTGATGCTTATATACTGGACCGAGTTCTCGTTTAAGGCTGAGTTGACCTAGGGGAGGACCAAAACCAGTTCAGATAATCACAAATATTAGCCATGGCCAGGATTTGAACACGAGAAACTAGACGATCACCCCCAGATGCATATAGAGTATATATATACATATATGTATATCAAGAGTGCTTACTACATTACTTAAGGGAGCTGGAGAGTTTACACCAATAAATATTTATACATTTTAAAAATTTGATAATCCAGAAGAAACCAAACCATCAGCCTTCATATTTTACATTAAGTAAAAAAAATAGTTAGTCAAATAGGAAAATAGGGGAAGAAAATGTTTCCAGAATAAAAGTCAGCCAGTGAAAACAATCTAATTTCTTCCATCTCTGTGACTCAATGTAAATTTGTCAAGAAAATGTATTTTTATTTTTACTTAATCAAACTGCTGAGCCAGAATCAAAGTTGACTTCATATGGTCTGAATATGACTAATCAGAGCCATTCCACTACTCTGCTTTAGGAAACATTTTAACACAGAAGACAAAATCATTCTGGAACAAATCTTTGCAGGTGGCCATCGGCAAAGATGCGCGGATCTTATGAAGACCGTCATGGGGCCTTTTACAGCTGTGGTTGAACAGCTGCGTTAACATCCTTTGCGGGAACAGCACGCTTAAACGCAGCATATTATTAGTAGCCTCATGAGGACCTGAACTGTAGAACTTCAGCCTCGGAGAAAAGCGATTCCCCAACTAAACCTGCAAGCTGTAACCAAGCGTTCAGTGAGATTTTTTTAAAATCCAGTTCTGGTAATGTATCATCGGGGGGGGGCTAAGATTTTTGAGGCTTGAACTTGTTAAACTTGGGTTTTGAGGCAAATTACACGAGGCCTTTAGACCACCCAGTCCGGCCAATATGAACTTTCGGTATGTATCTTCTCTGAAAAGCCAAAGAAAACACGCTCAAAGATAGACTTTGGGAAAAGGACCACCCCCTTCTCGCGGTGCGGTGTGCGTGGCGTGCGCAAACCCCACTCGCGCGGGCAGGTTGCGCGAAATGGTTGATATTTTGTCCCAAATACGAGAGGCAGAAATGTAAACCAGCCCGTGCGATTATACTCAGAAGAAGAAAAAACACCGTGGCACACGCATTCGCCGTTTGATATGGCGGGACGCTCACGGGCTTAGCAGACTTAGCAAAGGTCTTCAAACACACATTCTCAACAACCAAAGTTGTACACCGCTAAGGGGGGGGGGGGGGGGGGCGACGACACAAAGCCAACCTCTGCCTAAACATAAGCCCCCTTCTGTTGATAGCGAATTCGCCAGGAATTCCCCCCCCTACGGTGTTTAGATTTGCCGCCTCACTTTGATGTTTTCTACATCCACATTTTACTGCAACGGAGCGTCGACGACTGTGGTCTGAAGCTGCTGCTGCTTGCGAGAGCGAAGGTGACCTTGACGAATACATCTTTGGGAACATCTTCTTGGTTCTTTCGGTAAAGTCACGTAGAAGGGAAATAATAATATTATTTTTCGATTAAAAGTTTTCGTGACTGTAGGGATTAATCTTCTTGGTTCTTTCGGTAAAGTCACGTAGAAGGGAAATAATAAAATAAAAAAAATAAAACATAATAAAATAAATATTTTAATATGTTTTATTTTTTATTAAAATAAAACATAATAAAATAATTATCACGACGTTTCGACAACAACGCAAACGCCGCTTGCGTTGTGGCCGAAACGTCGTGAGAATTATTTTATGATGTTTTATTTTATTATTTCATTATTTCCCTTCTACGTGACTTTACCGAAAGAACCAAGAAGAAGAATATTATTATTTAATTATTTCTCTTCTACGTGACTTTACCCTGCAGTTACGAAAGCTTTAAATCGAAATCCTTGGGAACGTTAAAGATCCCTCGTAAGTTTTTCAACAATGGTCGTCTCACGTGCGTGCAACAAATATGTTTTTCCCACACACCAAGGGAAGGGTTTTCCTCCTAACGGGCGATACGAAGTGTAAAATGCGGCATTTACAGTTTAAAATCAATAAATAACGAAATAACTTCCAAATTTAACCCAGCACCATGGACAATTTTCTTGCATTTGGGCTGTGTTATGTCCACTGGTGCGCCTGTGCACTGGCAAGGCACTGAAAGGTAGTAGCAGTTGTGAATTCCACAGATTTTCTGCGCGCACATTTCAACTGGAACTGATGGTTTCCAACGCTGCCGGCCGCGCCGATTCCTGGACTCTTTTTGAGGCCCAGAAGAGCCATCTGCAAATGCCCAAAGCACCAGAGCCAGGCTTTAAAGCCAGGTAATGAATGGTCATCTCTGTTGGGCCCAAATTCACAGTGACCCCAAGAGACAACACCTGAAGCTGGCTATTTTATGAGCACATAGCAGGTCATTAGAAACCACAAAACACGTGTGTGTGTGTGTGTTGCCCTATTGTGTGCAAGATCTAATGAGCGTTAGGTAATCAAATCACTACCCGTGGAATGGTTCACCCTCTATCCCCCTGGTGATTTAATGAATTATTGTGACCAGGGTCATGATCCGATGTATATATCAATAAAAAAACTACATTAACGTGAAAGAGAGAATATTTAGTGGCTGCCTGGGTTATGTTAACCAATTACATCAAGCGTATCAATGGGAAAACATAAATTCTTACGCACGAAATTCCATGCACATATCACTGCGCAGCATGGGCGTGCACATCGATGAATCAATGGTACATTCCATGAACTGCCACTATAAACATCTTGTTACTTTCCTCTTATTGACAAGTTCACAACATATAACGATCATACTATTACTATGTATACATTTTTATATTATTTTCAGCCCTTTGTTACTCCACGGATGGATGAATGCCTCCCCATTCCATGTTAGTCATGGATTTGTTTGACCGTAGGTCACTGTGCTAGTCAGTGTAGGTTCGTTACGCTAGAAGGATGTGCGGGACCATTTCAGATTTCACTTACAACTGATCTTGGTTATGGTAGGGAGCCCAGCCAATATTGGCGGGTTCATAGTGTTACAACCACTGAGCCACCCCATATCTAAATTTCATCATCATCATTATTATTATACAGCACTCTGGATTTGCATTTCGATGTCCACTAGAACAACGGACAGCCACTTTCACTTTAACCTACGCACAAATTGCTACACTTACCGTGAACATGTGTAACCCCATACGGAGTAATTGGAGGAAGCGATATTTCTCTTGTTTTCCTGCCCAATTTACCCTCTGCCCCCTTTAATAACAACCAGCTACTGGCAATGCCGACCGCGCGTGTGCGAGTTGCCTTTCCCGGCCACTCACGTGCACGTCTTTCCCCTTCAGCTCGCAGTCTTCTCTCTGCTCGCCAGTGCAGGGCCATGAAATCTGTAACAGTTTTACGAGCGCCGACACAACAAGACACGGTCTCAAACAACATATATTTATTGTACTTTCCAAGGACGTCAACTTAAACACAAACGAGGAGTTGAAGATTGTTTTGCTTTAAAGCTGCATTGCATTATGCGGCTCTCAACAGATGTTTAAACGAGCTTTCAGTGGCTATATTTAAAAGTTATACGCGGCACACATTAATGTTTGCTTTAACTTATTTTGTTAGCGCATGTGTCCCAAATGTGCCATATGCATCGAGGCATATAAAGGCTTTGAATGTTTTTTTTCCCCCTTTGAAAATGTATTGGGAAATTCAGTTACCATTTCATGAACGTATATGCATTCAATCTGTTACTGTTAGTGGTAACATGTAACGCATCTAATGTGCACCACAACAGAATTACACAATTAGCAAACAATAACAATGCATCTTCTGTAATTCTGGTCAACTTTGTTAGAACGATGCATTCTTTCAGGAGTTTTTTTTTCTATCATCATTAGCCATGGTCAATCAATCCCCCAGCTGGATGAACAACTCCCCAATCCGCCACCATTCCTCATGATCCTGCAATGTTAATAGTTCATCTATCAAGCACTTACACACGAACTAATTTCATTGCTCCATCGACTCAGAACGTACCCTCGGACGCATTACATTTTTTGGCTGCCACTCCGTTATAATTATTGTTATTCGTGTATTTTCTTCTGTTATACAAAAAAAAAGAAAACAATGGCAAATGTTGTGGTGGTAAACTTGCAAGGCGGCCTCTTCCCACAGTCATAGGAACAATAGCGAAGTCAAACAGGAAGTGTCCAGAACGGGACACCTTCGGGTGGCCAGGAACAGACCAACAGGACCACAGCTGCCCTCATGTGGGAAACGGGTCACAAGCCTAAATATACTGCCCAGAAATAAACTGTTTGGGGGTATTTATAACGTACGTCCAAGGCTGCCAAATTGTCTGGCTTTTTTGTTAACATTCAGAATGATTTAGAATTGCACTGATGTTTATACGCATCTAACACTGCGCAAACACAGTTTCCATCCACGTGTTCATTGGATGTGCAGTGCCAAACAATAACATTTGTGCGTTGCTTTTTGCAAATCGTTGTATAATAGATAACAAAATAAAAGTAATGTATGGTCCTTTGACACCCCCCACCGTTGGATCAATGAGTCTTTCCTGCACTCTGTCAGTAAGGGGGGGTCATTTTCCCATTCTCGTAAAGCGGAGGCCTGGACTGGTCAAGATATCCACTTGCCAATGAAGTTTGCTGTGGCTGGGAATTGAACTCAGGTTGTCAAAATCATAGCACAGTACACTCAACCACTGCACCACCGCTTCCCAATAATAGCAATAATAATTTGTTAATCATGAAAAGCTTTAAATGAGTCCCAAATCTTTTGAAAAAAGGTTTCTACTTTGGGAAGTTTGCCAGTTTTAGATTATTGCCCAGGCAGGTGGGTGTCTCTCAAGTGAGGCCTTAATCTCTAACCTGATCCACTAATCCCACCTCGCCATCGCTGGCTTACAGTCTTGCATCATTGTAACCAAACCTGCCAATCACTGGGTTCCAATTATATTTGTTAGCTTTTTACAAGTATGGTTTATTTGAGTAAAAACTCTCCCATAAAATCAATTACATGCCTGTAAGAAAAGCATACACCTTGAAAACCTTAGACAATGATAATTATTTACACCTTTATAATATTTTTGGTTCGTTTTACAAAATACATTCATGATGCATTTAAAACAACATAAACAGAAGTGAATGTGATTTGTGTTCCTGGAAATAAATATTTCAAACTACCTGTAAACCCGGCGATTGTCTTTGTAGATTAGGAGTCAGGGCGAAATCTGTTTCTGAAATGAAATCCTTACATGTGCATTCCTAAAGTTGTTGCCCCAGCCGTGGTGATTGTAATAGCAGTCACCCCTACCTGCCCCCGCCACTTTCAGAGGCAGATTTTCTGAGTGGCTTTGGAAGCACTCAAATTCAGGTAATTATAGTGTGATTGATGTACTCAGGAAAACCTGGATATTTAGCACACGTCATTTGCCCTTGATGCTACCACACCTCGCAATCACTTCCTTCCTTCTGCCGGATCCCACAGGAGTTGCACAGTCGACACCCGACCTCCAAGGTCGCTTTGCTTCCCATTTGTTGAGGTGCGTGAGTGGAAAGACGTGGTCCTGCCATATGAACGTGGCGTTTCCACCATTTTATCAGGGTTGTAGGCAGGAGATGAGTTCCACGCCCTCACGCGTTGAAACTGGAAGCCACCCTGACTTTTGGGTTTTAACTTTCTCTGGGCTACTGTGGCCTCCAAGCTTTTGGCAATGTCCTGTTGTCCCTATCTTAATACTCGTAATTTATTTTTGACAGAGCACCTATTATTCCAGAGTGCCTTAGAGTGCTATACACGCGGCTCACATCACATTATCATTGCAAACATTTCAAAGGGCACCCCCAGTGGCAGCTATCTCTGTGTGGCACTAGGAGACTCAGCAATTGGCCTGCAAGTGGGCATTAGTCAGCCAGCAGGGGGGGGGGGGGACGATGATTGCTATGTGTAAACCCAATTGAGTAATTTAACATGTTACTGAGTTGTTAATATTAGGTAAGTTAATATTACGGTTACATACGATTGCGTTTAGTTTACATAATCAAACAACTTAATCGTATCATGTGGATTATCTTCCAGACAACTGATGAAAAGAAAATTTCTTGAAATGTCACGCAATCCGTGACGTAGTTTTATCCTGATGGAGATGCACATTCACCCTCTGAAGGAGTAACAGCTAAAAATAAACGCTCTCATGGTGTGAATCTTTCACGTGTGAGCCAGCACGATTTCTATCAGGTTGTTCATCTTAACATGTGAACACACTATAATTATATGAAATCGCATTACGTTACTTGTAATGCACAATTATTAAATCACACGTTGTTGACAACGTAAGGGGAACAGAACAATGCCGACACCGTGTCGAATCACCGCTGCACCACAGTAATAATCAAGGGTGTCACATTGAGACATTTGGCCACTACCATTAATAACGTGGAAGGAAAGCGGAGAAACCACACACATACGAGTGGAGTGAAACTGTCATCCCCTGGCCACCTCGCAGGCCCCATCGGTGCAACTCGGTGCTGGTGGTCGTCTCTTGTGCGTTTACCACCCAGGATCAAACCTGCTCAGGGTGTCACAGTGGCGAGATGTTAACTACCTCGCCTGGTATGCAGGAGGTCCCTGGGTTCGATCCCGACCCTGACACCTGAATATTTGTAGTTTGCATTTTCTCACCGTAGTCGCGTGGATTTTTTTGGCCTTCACATTTAGAAACACGCGTTTGGAGTATTTGGCTGCTATACATTACCACGTGATGAGCCACTTCGTCGAGCGATCATTTGTGGCCAGGTCGCTTCAGAAAACGAGCTACACAGCTCAGTGGGCCTGACCTGGTAAAATAAAATAAAAATTCGTTATCGCCAATCCTGCTCAGCGATAACCCTCCACGGGGGGGGGGGGGGGGAGATTGTTGGTAGGCGTAGCGAGTGGCTGCGGGGCACGTGCCTCTCGGTAGTCGCTGTGCGTGCCGTCCAGCGCCAGCGAGTAGACGCGGTCTCGCGCGCCGACGAACAGCCGCTCGTGGTACTCGTCCAGCAGCGCGGTGCTCAGGTCCAGGCCGGAGGCGCCGTGTCCCCGGAACGAGGCCACGCGGCCCGACAGCCTCGCTTCTGTCACCCGAGCGCAGCGTGAGGACCACGTCGAGTTCTCGTCCATCGGGGTGACACGCGGCAATCATCGCCCCCCCATCCACCCCACCCAATCCACCACGCGAGTGCGTTCTGGTGGGCCGTGCAATGAGTCACATTGTGCCCGCACGGAGATGACCTGCTCCTGGGAGGGGTTGCCCTTCGAATGTTTGAGAAGAGATGCGATGTGAGTCGCTTGGCGCGAGATATCCCGGCATGAAGGGCGCTGAATTCGAAAAAAAACCGAATCATTGTTCATGATTAATATTATTATTGACACTCACATGGCGGGTTTGCCTTGGAGCTAACCTGGGCATTATTTCTCACCTCGTATTTTTTGGAACGCTACAAGGCTGGCTTAGAGCAGGGATTGTCAGCATGAGGCACTGCCACTAGCTTACAAGTGATGCATATACATAACCATCCGATATTATTGTCCCATGCATATTCCTATACTCCTACAAACAGGTTTGTATATATGATTGGATAAACAAAACGAGGTGAGATTGATGCGTTTGCGCCAAAATAATTCCCGGAATCGCGTTGCGGTCTATTTTGGTTCAAACGAAGCACTGGAGCTAAGCCTTGGTTAGACACATGGCCACTTTGCCCCCAGTGAAAGCTTAGGAAGGTTAATGGGTTTGGCGTGTTTTATGGGTGTCCATAAAGGACAAGCGGCGACAGGCTACCGAGCACGGTGCTGGGGAAGGGGGGTGGGGGCTGGCTGGTTAGGAGAAGGCTCAACATGCGCGTCAGCTGGGCAGAGCGACATCAAAGCACGACCCACAGGAGTGGAAACAGATCACGGGATAAGAGGCAGAGAGCAGCAGACGAGGTGGTGCAGCGAGAACGGCAACAGACGTGCCCCGGTCGGTGGCGAAACAACGACAAAAAGAGGCGACTGAAGAGGAATTGGTTACGTAATGTATACAAAAATATAAAGTGTATAAATCTATAAAAAATGTTTTAAAGTGATTTCCTGCTCGACGGGCGATGAGACATTGCTGATTATCTCCCCCGTAATAGAGGTTTTTTTTGGGTTAGATCACGTAAATATAAAGGTGTCGTTAAGCCCGCCACCGCCGCCGGACACAGCTAAATAGTAAGGTTTCTCACGTCAGCAAAGTGTTCCACTCGTTTATATTGACACCATCTAACCCAGAAAACCCTCGCTTTTGGATAATATTGGTCGCAAATGCCTACTACGTGTTAAACTGGTTATCTCCCGTTCACAGCGCGGAGTTCGAGGTGAAAACTTCTCAGTCTTGTTGTCGAGGGCGAGTCCATCCGTGGGACAACCACTGTTGAGCTTCACACAAAGTGGTACTAGTTTTATCGACCACAGAGGGTTGGTCGTCTGAGTCATCACCCAACCAGGCTCGCTCTACCGCTGAGACACCTGGCCACAGAGTAAAATGTGAACAAATTTTTACTAGTAGGAACCTCCTGGTTACACCACCCCACAGGGGATTATTGTGTCCGTCCGTCCGTCGTGCAGGGAGGGGCTGGGTGGGGAGGGGAGGGTGGGGAGGGGCTGGGTGGGGAGGGAGGGGAGGGGCTGGGTGGGGAGGGTGGGGCTGGGTGGGGATGGGCTGGTCACCCTGTGGTGCCCTTATAAAACTCAACGTTTAACCTACTCACGCCGGCTTGTGCCCGCCCTCACAGTCGGGCATATTTGCGGAATACACCACGCCGCCGTTGACCCTGGCCATTGACCGAGCAACCCAATGTTCCTACCAGCTCCCTCCGCAGGAATGTGTTTTAAATGTCGCCACGTATTTAAGGGCATCTGTCGCGTGGATAAAGCCACGTATCATCAAAGTGACTTATGAAGTAGTCTCTCTCACGTCGTCTTCCGAGGCATTTTCTGACACAAGGTGCATGGTAGTGCACCGCTAGCTGCAAGAGTTCCAAATTAAGATGTCGTCTTACGCCACACTGCCAATAGCACACTTCACATATCACTGTGGGGAAAACAATTGATACTGGAATCTCCATAATATTTCCAATAGTAGGAAAGTATTATTTTTATTTTAAGTATGTAATCCTAATCTACTGTATGCATACTATGTCAGTAAAATCAGTGGCCACGCGTATTTTAATGTACAAAAAGAAGCCGTAAAATTACTGCGAGCCTTTGTGAAGAATTAACACAAACGCAATTGTAATACTGCGTTTAGCGCGTTGTGCGCAAGCACGCAAAAAAGCCAACACATCCATCTATAACACTACCGTAATAGAACAAATATTATTTTCTCTTTTTCATAGCTATGAAGAAAGGCCATTTCCTGGGGTGTCACCTATTACATACATACATATATATTTCCATCTTGTAGGGCAGTACTTGATATGTGAACGTTGCCGTTTTGAAATTCATAAAAAAAACTCTAAACGAGCGGAAAAAAACAGACCTTTCCTAAAAGCAGAAATCTCTCGTCTAGAAACACCACGACACGCTAGCAAAGGTTGTGATGGCCTGTGAAAATACCTGCCAGGATAAAACAACTGGCACACGCGTTCACTTCCACTAAGAGCAGCCAGTCGCTTTAGCGCAGAGTTGCATGCTTGGCCGCGTACAGAAAAGAAGTCATCGTGACAGCGTCGAGATGTTTATATAGATGTGTGTGTGAACTCGTCCAGTCTGGCACAGAACAAACCGAGACGTGGGCTCTTGAAGGAGAAAAAACACACAATACCTCTAGATTTGAAGCTTTCGTGACTGCAAGGATTCATACTCTTAGTTCTTTCGGTAAAGTCACGTAGGTAAAAAATGAAATTAAAATTAATACAAATAAAACAATAAAAATCACGACGTTTCGGAGGCAACACAATTCTCCGTCATCAGGTGGGACCGTCACAGCCAGATTTGCTGCATAAAGTGATGGTCCCACCTGATGACGGAGACTTCTGTTGCCTCCGAAACGTCGTGATTTGTATTGTTTTATTTTTATTAATTTTAATTTCATTTTTTACCTACGTGACTGTACCGAAAGAACTAAGAGTACACAATACCTCACCACGCTCAAGTCCACGATTCAAAAAGTCAGAGCGATTTTCTGCTCGAATGAGCAACGAGACAGTGCTCACATCTCTCCTGCATATAGTCCTGAGCCAGTGGTGGACATTCCTATGCCTGGGGGCGAGTCCACTCGAAGGACAACCACCGCTGTTGTCTTCACCACACAAAATGCCAGTCGTCCTCATCGGCCCTGGAGGGACGATTGGGGGAGTCTTTATTTATTTATTTATTGCCATGGGCGGAGAGGCAACGCGGCTCCCAACCAAACTGGGCACCTTTATTAATTTAGTTTCAGTTCTTCTTGGTTCTTTCGGTAAAGTCACGTAGAAGGGAAATAATGAAAATAAAACATAATAAAATACTATATTTTATTATGTTTAATTTTATTTATTTTATTTCCCTTCTACGTGACTTTACCGAAAGAACCAAGAAGATGAATCCCTGCAGTCACGAAAGCTTTAAATCGAAATTTTGTTTCAGTTGTTTACAATTAAGTTGAAAAAAATATAAATTACCTATATGCGC
Source organism: Lampetra fluviatilis (assembly GCF_964198595.1). Classification (NCBI taxonomy): domain Eukaryota; kingdom Metazoa; phylum Chordata; class Hyperoartia; order Petromyzontiformes; family Petromyzontidae; genus Lampetra; species Lampetra fluviatilis. Next base: position 5,264,680 of record NC_136308.1, read on the forward strand.
CCGCGATTCCTCATGTGAGGGACAAAGCGAACACCCCTCCCCCACCCCCCCAAATATAGAAGTCAAACTCCGCCTATGTTTTTCGTGACTTGCTTACATTTTCTCTACTTTGCACTCCTATCGGCGTTTGATGTTGTAACTTGCTGATCCGCCCCTAATGGACATGTGTGAAAAAAGAGCTTTACAGCTCATCGGATTCCTCCACGAGGAACACAGATTCTGAGTCAACCCCTAGACCAAGATTCCAACTCGTGAACTGTTAGGCTGCGAGCAGTCCGCTTGTCCTACCGCCTGCTTCGTCATTCTTGATGAAGACCATCCCCGTGTGAAAGCGTCAGTTGTGTGATAAGGATCTTGTGTTCGTGGTGAACGCACATTTATAGATACAATGACGGTGAACATTTTAATAGAGAAAGCAACATTTTTATTTAAATGCTCTACACATCTTGCACCTACATCAATACAATTAGTCCATGTTTTATCGCTCTCATCTGTAAGATGTAGAGGCGTTGCTTCCGCAATGTTCAATCACCCGTTGAGATGATAGTTCAGGGGGCCATAACAGAGCAGTGGGGTACTTATACAAAGATCATTCTGTATTTTTCCTTCAGAAAATGTTTCACCAACACGCACTAACAAATGGGTGGTGAAGTATGTGTTACGCCCTAAACGTCGTGATTTAATTTAGTTGTTTTCATTTATTTTATTTTTTTACTTACGTGACTTTACCGAAAAAACCAAAGAGAATGAATCCTTGCATTCACGAAAGCTTCAAATCTAGAATGAATTGGTGAAGTATGGTCGAACAACTCCCACGAACGTTGCGGGATGGGGGAGGCCTTCATCCAGCAGTGGATTGACAAGTGGCTGTGGATTATGCGTATTACATTTTAGACGCTTTTTTTAATTTGAACACTGTTCATGATAACGATTATTTTGTTTATACTCTCTGAGGTTTGTTTCATCACTATTATGTGCAATGCGAGTTAGTGAAGAGGGGTTGCCAAGAATAGAGCAGATGTTACTCGCCATTGAAGTCAGCCGTGGCCGGGAATCGAACTTACGTTGGCGGGGTCCATAGTGCAGTGCGCTGACCACTGCAGCACCACGCCACCCTTGTATTTTATTTAAAGAGACAATGAATTTGGGCTCCTCGCTGATTCTACTCATACGAAGCACCCTTTACAAAGGCATGAGATGAATCACAACTGCACTGTTACATCCTAACTCAACAGCAAAATGTGTCTCAATACTGATTACGAAAAAAAATCCAGATACACTTCAGTTAACCGAGGACTGGTCGCAAACGGGCGCTTGTAAAAAAAAAGCTTCTCCCTGTTGCAGACCTAGCCAGAATACAAATAAGGCAGCACTAGAAGTTGGTGTTAGAGGTGGATTCTTTAAAAACTCTTTTGTCAATTGATTTCTGGATAGGACTCGTGTATACATTTTGACTTTAAAATTTCGTGACTGCAGGGATTCATATTCTTTGGTTCTTTCGGTAAAGTAGTGTATGCATGTTGTACTTCTTTCACACCGTACGTAGCCAACCGTGCTAGCTGGAGGTGAGGGGGGGGGGCAACAAACTAAATACAAAACGCAGTTCTACATAAATTAGTTTTCAATCCAGTGGCTTCCTAATGTCGGAATGAACAGCGGTCCAGTCGGCCGCAGACGCGTAATGCGAACGCGCGCGATTCAGTGGGGCGTCTTTATTTGATTGCTCGCCAAAAGCCACTGCGAGGACAAGCGGAGTTCGCGTGATGGTTTGTAGGACCATGCTTGACTCTATGAACAAAATAGTAAAACCACGACAGTCTATGCTTCTTCAAAGCAAGAATCGCAAAGCTGCACAATCTGTCTTCGGAAGTGCTCTCGCTGTAGCTCGCAAATATCGACATTGGCATATCTCCTTCACTTATTGCATCGATACGCAATACAAACAATTGCACATCGGGGAAGGGGGGGGCCGGTTGTCACCTGCCACGAACGTTAACCATGGCCGAGAAATCGAACTCAGGTTACCGGGTTCATACACAGCGGGCTAAATCCTGTGACACGCCTTCACCCCGAACGCACACTACACGTGCACGCCGAACGCATTGTTACACATGCCTAACGGCCAATGTATGCATCCTACTAGACGCGTCAATACTATGCACTCAATGTGCCCTGTGATGTCAGTGCATGTGTAAGACCTGTCCGCTCACACAATGCAAATCCATTTTGAGATGCGGTCACATTTAGACGTTACAGTACGTATGCCATACACAGACTCGCGAGCTACTGACGTAAGCCACGGGCTAGGAATCAAACTCAAGTCCCTGCCCCTGAGTTGATTTCGCAGTGCGCTGACCACTTCGCACCACTCGCTGCTCCTTGAAACTGGGAGATAATTATCAGGCGACGACGATGATGATGATGCTAATATTTTGTTTTACTCTGTAGGTTTTCGCGGTTTTGCTTTACAGCTCTCCTGTTTTCGGGTTGCACCCGTGGGTTGTCCGGCACGATGTCCGACGTTTTCGCCCCACGTTTATGCTCCAGTTGCTGCGAGGAAGCTCCCGGCACGCGGAGCCGGAACGTTGGACATTGTGGCGGACAACACGTGGTGCGACCCGAAAACGCATCGTAAAAAGAGACAATTTCTTGCACGAATCGGCAGCCGCTTCTTGCTCGCTGTCACCGCCGCATGCGCCTACCTTTGTAGGAGACGCGGAGTCGCAGGTTGTCTCCGCTCGTCTCACTCATCACGAGTGACCACAGCAGCAGGTTCATCATCAGCAGGGCGCCGTGCCCTGACAGTCCACGCCATCGCCCCATGACGCTCTCACACAGGCACGCGCACTCTCTCACTCCGACTGACTCGCTCGCTCGCTCCACTCACTCCCGTCTCATTCCAGAAGGCTACGGCGCCTGATTCATCCAAAAGCAGCCTCCTTCCTGGCCCACTCGCCCAAGATTGTGAAACCTTCCCCCGCCCCACCCCCCTCCATCACTCTCCCCTTCCCACGCCCGCACAGGGGATGAGAGTAAAAGGGGATAAGGGGGGGGGGTGGAGCAGTGGTGGTGCCGGCCCATTGAGCGGCGGGGTGGGTGTAGGGGGCTAAAAGCAGCAATTATTTTCTCCACCCCACTCCTCCGCTCCTTTCAATTGCGTGTATAGACTCCTTGTGAGATGACAGAAGAGATCGAGACGAGGGGTGGAGTTTTGGCAGAAGGTGCAATCAGATGTGGCCAGGTCGCTTCTGAAAAATAAGCCAGTAGCTCAGTGGGCTTTAGCTGATAAAATGAAAAAAATGTGTAGTTTATTATTTTGAGTGATTTGCTTACCTTTTCTATACTTTGCACTCCCTATTGTGTTTTTTGTATTGTTTGTTGTTGTAACTTTCTGACCCGTCCCTTCTGGACATATTTGTTGGAAAAAAATCTTTATAGCTCATCGCGTCCCTCCGGTATGAATGAAGATTCTGAAATGCAGATGTATATGTGTATGTTGAACTTCTTTCACGCCGTGCATAGCCAACCGTGATAATCGGAGGTGCCAAATCAGTCTCTAGAATGCGATGTTATAGCTCATCTCAATGCATCTTCTGTCGATCTCTTAACTATACATCAGCCTCTATCACCGATTAATACTTTGCCGTATTATTTATCTTCTGAATATATATGTTCCCTCGTCTGAATGATTCTCTCTCCTTTGCCTTCACAAGCTACATCGCTGTGCTGTGTCTGTTTAATATCACAACATATAAATTAACAGCTCTCATTTCGCTACGTCTATCTTGTCAAAATCTGCCCCATCCCCCACATCTCCGTCACGTCTGCAATCCTCTTCTCTCATCTCTACAACTTTGTGCTTCTCATTCTCTCGCCGTACCCTATCTCCTCTCATCTCACTGCATCTCCACCTTGTCAACGTCACCCTCAGCTCACGACATCTATCTTCCCCTTGTCTGCTTCTATATTTCAATATCCCATCCCCGAAAAGAGTGCCATGGTTACGGAGCAAATATCGCGAAAGCTGCAAGCACGGTTGGCTACGTACGGTGCGAAAGAAGTTCAACATACAATAATTGTAAGTTGCACCTGAATATATCTCTGTGTGTTGCCTACATACTCGTCAGCGCACCAGTAGCCTATACATTCAAAGGACGGAGGCTCAAACATAAGTGTCGTGTAAGGCTCCCAATGGGGCTAGCACTGCCACTGGCCTGCGGACATAGTATACATACATAAATAGTACATTACACATACTGACAGTGTACGCATACCAAGTGTAAATACACTCAAGATGAGTTATTATGTTAGTGCATCCTCAAGACCTCTCTGCTAAAACAATGTCATTCCATCTCGAGATGCGGTTGCTTTTAGACCCGACGTAAATTCTAGCTGCATGAGAAACAACCGTTGATTGATGTACCTACAGAATGGCCTTGCCCTGCAGTGGGAAGTTACAGGTTGACATCAACAACAAAAAATACTTACATTCCGTTAAGATAAGATGACAAATCCATTAATATAACCTTTATATGCTTTCACTGGAGCGCAGTGGTCATGCGTTTAGATATTTCAAAATTAGAATTGATTTCTTTCTTAAATGAGCATTGAAGTGGTGCTCGACTCTTGTTTATTGCCCTAAGCCGTGGTGGAAATTCTATATTCCTATGGCAGGGGCAAGTCTATTCGTAGGACAAGGCGTGGTTAGAATTGTGTCAACTTGCAATCCTTCAGATTGCGAGCCGTTCGCTCGACTGCTGAACCACGTGGCCGGATTATGGAGTTTTATTAATTTTTAGAATCGACAATGTTAGCAAGACAAACGTCTAAGGGGCCGTCCATAAATGACGTCACGCACCTGGGGGGGGGGGGGGTCAGACATTTGTGACGATGTGTGACGAGGGGGGGGGGGGTTTGAGAAATGTGACGTCACATCAAAATGCGCAACTTTAAATAAATATAGACAACACGTTCTACTTAACTAAATAGACGTTTTAATAAATGTTTTCTCCTACACCATCAGAGTGCAGCGCCACATTAATTACGCACTACAATGTCAATAGTTTAAAGCGATTTGAAGCATGTTTTATTTTGGGGGGGGGGGGGCAAAGCTTTGTGACGTCATATTTGAGGGTGGGGTCTGACTTTTTGTGACGCCGTGTGACGAAGGGGGGGGGGGGGCAAAAATCGTCAAAAATTGCGTGACGTCATTTATGGACGGCCCCTAACATCATTGAATGTCGGCACACACGCGTGAAACTTGTGCAGTGGGGGGGAGGGGTACTCAATGTGTCCCATCGAATGTTTTCCCCAGCGGTGGATACACATCGAAATTGCCCACGAAACATGTGGGGGATTAAACGCTTCACAAACTACCGTTGGGCCCGTTTCAAAAGGAGTCAGACGCTCTGCTCCATAGGCAGCGGCGTTGCAAAGGAAACGAACTCTGAGCTATCCTACGACGCTAGATCAACATTAAATATACGGCGTTTATTTGTACGCATGGCTGGGAGCAAAGTGAGGAGGGTCTGTTGTGTGTGATGTGGCAACTGCAGTATGTCCATCTGGAAGAGTTTGTATAAATTAAGGGGTATATTTTCCCACACTTTAATAAGTAAAATGGGGGAAAAACCCCCAACCAACAATCTACCCCTACAAACAAAACAAATACTATCAGTGTTTCCCACTGCTTACTCGCGGCCCAAGGCCGCACCACATTTGTTTTGCATATTTCTTTTTTTTTATGCAAAGCCTAGGTGTTTATACATATATTCAGCCAATTATCAAGGCACGCAAATTGTTAACAGAGATTTTGACTAGCATGGCTCATTAACTACCTTCAGTCAAAGATCAGAAACTTATTTTATTAATTTATGCTTTCTTTTAATGTAATGGTTTTAATTATTATGCTGCTGTGCGATATTTTCAGCTTATTACTCTAATACGATCTTGATAACACAAAACTCCCCTTATCTGCGTGTTAATGTAGCCTAAGTCATATTTGTTCAATTAAGGCCTCATATACGAGGTTATTCCCTGGGTAAACACACGTAATATGACGAACTCACTGTCCATCATTGCTTATCCTCGAAAACAATGTGAATGGCATGAACAATTTCACACCTTTAATAAACCACTTCAGCTCCTTATCTATGAATTAAAGCGGATAATGGATATTAGGATGAATTCGCTGCATGAATATTATCCGAGAAGAAATGTGGCTCATAGGAATACGTGAAGATGAATACATTGCGGTACTGGGGGGTGATGGCTAAGCACGTGTCCTGTAATCCAGCACTGTGGAATTCAGAGTCAGTGGATCACGCAAATGTTGTGAAACTCCTTTCCCGTGGTTATCGAGGAGACACCATGCCCTAGCTCACCGCGGGGAAGTGGTGCAGCAAAAATTGTGGACTCTACCGATGCTATCTGTAGGGTTTTCTCTGGGCGCTCCAGTTTCCTCCCACCTGTAAACACTTATTCATTAATCGGCTGATAACACTTCAATATATAGAGGACCGTAGATCTTTTGGGAGGGGGGAGGGGGGGGGGAATTTGGTGCCGGCACATCGTGTCACTGCATTGCCGCTCGCCTGTGGTTCATCGCACCTCAGAGTCGATCTCTCTCTATCTCTCTTGGAGAGCGAGCGAATACTGCACCGCGTGTTACAGTTAAAAACACATTCCTGCGGAGGGAGCTGGTAGGAACGTTGGGTTGCTCGGTCAATGGCCAGGGTCAACAGCGGGCACACTCCGGCGTGAGTAGGTTAAATGTTGAGTTTTATAATGGCACCACGGGGTGACCAGCCCCTCCCCACCCAGCCCCACCCCTCCCATCCTTCTCACCCAGCCCCTCCCCACCCTCCCCACCCAGCTCCTTCCCACCCTCCCCTCCCCACCCACCCTCCCCTCCCCACCCAGCCCCACCCTCCCCACCCAGCCCCTCCCCTCCCTCCCCTCCCCACCCAGTCCCTCCCTCCTCATCCAGCCCCTCCCTCTTCATCCAGCCCCTCCCCTCCCCACCCTCCCCACCCAGTCCCTCCCTCTTCATCCAGCCCCTCCCTGCACGACGGACACAATAATCCCCTGAGGGGTGGTGTAACCAGGAGGTTCCTACCAGTATAAAATAATAACTATCATAAGTAGCCAATTCCGATGACGTACGTCATAAGTTTTTATTTCGATTCCGTTCTGATGACATATGTGTACGTTCAGAATAGGAAGTAAAAGGCCATGCGGGAGGGCGTGTGGCACAGTTTTTGGTGCCAGCTATGATAGAGTGCGGTTGTGCCACTACAGTTCTCTGCGGTGACTACAGGATTTTTTTTAAACAGCAGCGCTACGCCTCTCTAAATAAAATTTATGCTAACCGCTTGCACGTTCCAAAATTCCGCAGTGGACGGGACCCACCCTGCAACTTGCAGACGTCTCGGAACGGAAAAGGGTTGTATATATATGTCATGTATTGGTGCAGGGTAATGTGCCCTATCTTGTTTTTAAAAACAGAAGTTTATTCTGGACAGCCTTAGTTAACTTCACTAGGTACGTCTTCCACTACCACATGACCAATGTGCCTGTCAAACGTGCTGTTTATATATCAGATCCAATCCGTGGTTAAAACCACATTATCAATTTCACGTTCTCACACGGCTTCTTATACTGTGCACATAACTTAAAACTCAACGTATTAGTCAATAACAATTCCTTGAAAGAAAAAAAATATAACACGTGACCTTTTGGCCGTTATTCATCACCGCATCATGTGTTGAGTGCTTTGTTATTTGTCCTTGTACACCACTGTCGCTGCAGTATCAACAAATAATTGTATAAACAAATAATTGTTGATACTTTTCATTTGAACCAGTGGACAAAGAGAGCGTCAAGCACTCCTAGGAGGGCCGATAATCACGCCAGTCTGGCCAGGTGGCACAGCGGGAGGGTGTGCGGAAGGTCACGAGTTCAAATTATTGTCAGGGGACAACACGGCCGTTTCTCCCTCTGGGTTAATAACATTAATACCACTTTATCTATAGATGTATTTTGAACGTCCTTCGCACCGTACGTAGCCAACTGTGCTAATCGGAGGTCCGGGGGAAGGACAACAAACTAAACACAAACAGCAGTTGTAACGAAATTAGTTTTCGATCTAGATTTTAAAGGGGCATAGCTCCAGTGGCTTCCTAATATCGGAAGGAAGAGCGTTCCAGATGGCCGCAGAAGCACATCTGAAAGTGTGCGATGGAGTGACCATATTTGTTCGATGGCTACCCAAAAGCCGCTGCGAGGATGACTGGACTTTTTGGGAAAGAGAACAGTCACTGTCCTATGGGAAGACTCGCCATCACCATAGAAATTTGGAATGTCCACCGTTGCCTCGGGGCTATAAATGGGAGATGATCGCAACCACACGCTCAGTTGAGCAGGAAGCCAGCTTGACGTTGTTGACTCCAAGACGTCTCAACGGCCAGAGCAGGGGCGGTTTCTTCATTAGGGCGATTGGGCGACGCACCACCAATGTCATTCAACCACAGAGTCACGCTAGCCGTCACTGTGCCTCTGGATATAGTCCAATCAGCGTCATGCTACGTTCTGTGGAGTACCGCCTCTTTTTGGGCGATTTCCCTTCAGCTGAGAATCGCCCCGAGTGGTCCCATAGACTTACATTCAAAGATTATTTTTTTCGAACGGGGGCGCTGCAATGCATTCTCTATGGCTTCCGGGAGGGCTCGCCCTAACGTGCTTACGTCATCATACGTAAGCACGTTTCACCCAACAATATAATTTGTCGCCACCTAGTGGAATCTTTAATAAAATAAACTTGAGTGGTTTGTTTTAATAGTGAGTATAGAAACAAACAAGATGTATTGTAAGAGTCACTTTATTTTTCATTAATATTAATGAAGTGAAGTTGCCTTTATATGCTTAAGCTGTTAATTTATCCATTGCATGGGTGGACCTTATCCTTATCAATCATCCAGACATTTGCCCCCCCTGAGAGATTTTGCAGGAGCCGCCACTGGGCCAGAGTATACTTGAGACTGGATTTCCAGGGCGTGGGGCATGGGACAGGATGTCGCTTGTATCGGAACTTTGTTTCAGTTTAATTATCCCGGTTAGCTGGTGACTCAAGGGTCAGACTTTGACTTTTAAACAACTTTTATTGCCGCCAGCAGCAAAAGCACTGGAGGCGATTTCGATATGAAATACACAAAGTCACCAGCAAACAAATGAAAATAAACGCTACAAATCCACGCGCTGTGACGCTGAAAGCACCGCGCAGAACACGAAAGAAAAGTCACGTGGTGGTGGTGATCATCGCGCACGCCACGGTGACGAGTGAGCGCTTCAGAAGGTGAACACGAGGGTGCCGACCACGCTGGTACAGAGGGCTTTTTCGGCTCCCCAGCGTTCGAAGAAGACTCAGAGAGCTGAGTGGACACCACTGAAATGTTCGGTTCAACTCAGGCAGCCGCCTGTGATGAAACCGGGTTATTACCTGGAGTGAGTTGATGGTCTCGCCTTGTTCACCAACCATTGGACGAAAAATATCGCATCAAATCTGGTTGCTCAATTCATTTTCTTAAATTCCAACTCAGAATTCAAAGTACCGTTTGGGTTGCCACGCGACAAAGAATACTCTCTGCTGTATTGCAGCACAGATGGCAGAGTGCTGCCCTATGCTGTGTCGTCCAGAGGTCACTTCAAGGGCTCTCACAGGTAGTTTTGCGATATCCGCTTCTGTCGAGCCATTTGTTTTACAATACGAAGGTTTGCAATTTGCGAGAGATATACAAATCGATTCATTGTCTCGCGACGTGACACACAAAAGACAACAAGCAGCATCCTGGCATTGGAGCTTCCACGAGGGATGGTGTTGATGGCGAAGGAAAATTTCCCCTGGTATGAAAAGAAAGAAAAAAACGAATATTAAGCCACGAACTCTGGCCAGGTGTGTCACGCTCAGGTAGGTCTATTCCAAAGTGAAAGTGGATTTGGAGTGACAAATCGTTTTGCATGGAAATATTTCACCTTAGCGACCCCTAACAAAGGGTCGTATTGTTAATATGTAATCATTAACCATGATTAACCCGCTGCTGGACGAATGTCTCTTCATGCCGTCGAAATCTCTCACAACGTTGGGATGTAAGAGCAGAGCGAGAGATGACCACCTGCACATGAGCTGCTCTCGATACTCCAACCCCACGGTGGACATCCCCTTGGTCACGTTCTCTCCTCTGGCCCTCACTCTGATGGCCTTAATCTAAGTTGTCTTGTGGTTGTTGTTGTTGTTTGACTTGCATCCCACTGGGATTTTTGCACACAGTGTTGGTGTACGGTGCTTTTTCTGCAATATTTTGCTGTCTTTTCTTGGATTTTCTGTTTGCACATAGTCACATTAAGATGTTTTCTTGTTCATGTTTTTGTTTTTTGTTTGTTGCGGTTGCACCCGATTCAAGAGCCGAATGGCTCACAGGGCTCTACCTAATAAATGAAACTTGAAACTTGAACTTAGTCCTTAGTCTCCACCGTGGGCCATTATCTGTTCTAAACTATTCGTCCTCCTAACAAAACTGACACCTTTTTTACAAGGAGTCATGTTTACATAGACCACAATACCTGCAGTCATAATGCAAACAAAAAACATAACTCTGATAATGTGCACTGTCCTTGAAGTTAATTGGTCCACACCCGAGACAGCTTTTCTTAGAGCCTAGTCTCACATGGTGTTGGACCAGATGACGCCAAAAGGCGCACAACTCAAAGACAATGCACCATCAGAGTATGAGAGCTCGGGGTAAGCATTTACACCATTGGAATCTTATTTGCCAGTAAAAAAATATGATAATGCAAACATGAATTATTTACACGTACCGTATTTACATATCCTCAAAGGGGGCCATTTAAACGATCACTTTGCAATTAAAGAACAAAAACGCGGATTGTTTCTGCTTAGAAAAATCATTGTAAAGCAACGTGGTGTCTTGTGAGCGGAGCGATGGGGGTTTGAATATTGAGTGGGCCCCCCCACCCCACATGGGCGCGGGACCCGGGGTTTATTTTGGTTGAGGTTGCACCCGGCGGGTTCACGATGTGTGTGTTTGTGTTTCCCGCACGCTGCCCCCAACTCAGTGTAGGACAACAAACCAGCCGCCAGACCAGCTGACAGATCCATCCCACACAGGACGGTCCTTCTTGCCACCCTGGACTTTACTCAAACTGCTCCATGGCACAAAGCCCTGCGCATTTATTTTTTTAATCCAAGCTTAAGTTTTTGTTTTAAAGGAATTGGATTCGTCAAGCGTGACACAGGAATAAAACGTGTAAAAAAAGAAAACCAAGTTATTGCTACATCACGTGACGGAAGTTCAATAAAACGCAGCAATGTGTAGAAAAGCGTTCGGCTTCATTGTGTTATACAGAAACTACCAGAAGTTCCTGGAAAACGTCATCGTGGTCCTATTGTCTTAGGTCACCATCAACATCACTTTAAGCAAGATGTGACCGACTGTACACCTGTTTCGTCCTCATTAGGACTCATGCAGTACAGTCACCAGTGCTCACCGCTGCAAAGCCTGCACGGGGTACCGTAGATGTCAGAATCAGAACATGTATTTATACTGGAGGAATCCGATGAGCTATAAAGCTCTTTTTCGCAGATGTCTAATAGGGGCATGTCAGAAAATGATAACAACAAACAATACGAAAGTACAATGAGCGCAAAGTATAAGAAAAGTAAAAAATCACTAAATCTGTGTATATATCTACGTCTATTTTAATAGCTAAAGCCCACTGTTCTATTAGCTTATTTTTCAGAAGCACAAATGATAGCTCAACGAAGTGGCTTTTCACGTGAACATTTAACATCAGCGCGTGCACGTGTCTATAGACTGTGAGACGCACTATTTAGAATCCCCAATTCTACACCGTGGGGCTCATTAGCCTGTTTTTAAATGATTGTTTTTTTTGTCACTTACATATTACATTTTTCACGTTACACAAGCGGACAAGTATGTAAGCATAGTTTAAAACCCAACGCATCCTCTCAGACGCATTCCATTCCTTGGCTACCACTCCATTATTATTATTGAACATCGTCCATCAATCACCATTTCTAGCGAATTGCCCTGGCCATGCCCACTTAATTTTCTTAATAGGTTGGACGACGATGTGATGAAATTGCGTATGTTCTCTAATCTTTCTGTCTTTCGTTATAATTCCAAACGGTCATCTCTTCACGCTTCTTTACACGCGTTTCGGTTCTCTGTATTTTTTCCCCTTAATGACCGTGTTTATTGTACATACACACGTGGCAAAACCCGGTAATGGCCGTGTAACGTCGAGCAATTAGCTTATTTTTTATCTTTAACCCCAAGAGTTGCTTTGAAGTAACTGAAGACAGAGCACACTCTGGCCACTTTCATCGCTCTCAAGGGGTTCAGCACATGGCAAAATTTGCCTCCTCGTGGGGAATGCGGTGAATTCATTCCGGGCTGCTCGCTGCCCTTGTCAATGTCAGCACCTGCCCAGGAGAATGAGAGAAGAAGAACACGTTGAATGCACCCCTGTCACGTCTCCTCTTCAACTGCCTTCTCAGTTCGCACGCAGGTCACGTGCACGAGTTAGGTGGCACGCATTGCATGCATCGGCGGTAGCCTGTTCTGCGGACAGATTGGTCCCCAACCAGATGAAATTTCCACCTCTACCTCTGGACCACCAACAAAGAGGATGCCCCCCGATATTACCTCCAGTTGCTCGTTGGAGCCGGACGACGCTGTGACCGAGTTACTGCGCGTATTTAATTTGTTGGCAAATTATGCCAAATGAGCGGAATGATGCTTACTTGGGGAGAAAAATAACAATGCCAGGTCAGATTGAGGAAGGCGAAACAATATCAAACAACCATTGGAACCTCATTTGCCAGTAACAAAATATGATAATTGGTTTTTTACCCTTTTATCTGGCAACAAAACTAACACTTTTTTTTACAAGGAGTTATGTTTGCATTGACCACAATACCTGCAGTCGGAATGCAAACAAAAAACATAACTCTGATAATGTATGCACTGTCCTTGAAATTGATTGGTCCACACCCGAGACAGCTTTCTTTAGAGCCTAGTCTCACATGGTGTTGGACCAGATGAGGCCAAAAGGCGCACCAATATCAAACAAGCGGTGGCGCAGTGCAGTGCAATGGTTTGCAAATTGCAGTGTGAACTCGGCAACCTGAGTTCGATTCCCGAGCAAGGCTATCGTCAGTGGCGAGAGAATATCGGAATCAAACCTTGGGTCCCCTTCACCAACCAGCACTGACCGATGTGGTGAAGTAAGACCAAATATCACCAGCACAGCATGGGGCAGCCTTAATCTACTAAAGGATTGACAAAGAATTGAAAATTGTTACTATTAGTCTCCACCCTTGTTTCGAGATAACGCTACTCTCACTCAACCAACATAATTTTCAGTCAAATGCTTTAATCGGCATAGGGAGTTTATGCTTTTTTAATAGGTCTAAACTCGGCAACTCACCCCCCTGTACCGCTGTCATCCAGCAGTTGATTGAGAAAGTGTTACTATTGTTTTCTTAGGTTTTTTCGGTAAAGTCACGTAGGTAAAACATCAGAATTAATGAAAATAAATTTTGATGTTTTACCTACGTGACTTTACCGAAAAAACATAAGAATATGATTCCTTGCAGTCACGAAAGCTTCAAATCTAGAATTGTTACTATTGTTCTTAGCGGCTCGCGTATCCATGGCAGGTCGTTGTTTATACAGCGGACACTACGCGTGACGTCGCAGCGTTTACACGGGCAGCCTTTTGTTTAGAAACATTTCCCACAGCTGGGGCAAATTATCTTGCCTTGTTGTTGGTCAGAATAACAATATGTATATATATATATAATAAATAAATAAATATATACTCGCTCGTCAGTTTCTTATTTACATTTGGCACGAGCAACACTAACCGCTGTATAGTTTGTCACTTTCAAATGTATGCACGTGGGCTATGCTTGCAGTGCGGTTGTGCACCGTGATGCTACTGCTCTCTTGCGCAAGAGCAACTTAGGTATTCATTCGTACGTGGACGACATAAAGACACATGGGTCTCTCGTGCCGTGTTTCCACGGCCATGAAAATTCAGAGCTAAGCCGTGCCGGGTGATTTTGTGGAAGGGCCTTGCCATGTATGTGATGTATGTATGTATATATGTTGAACTTCTTTCGCACCGTACGTAGCCAAACGTGCAAATCGGAGGCGCGGGGGAAGAACAACGAACTAAACACAAAAACCATTTCTAAAGAAATGAGTTTTCATTCTAGATTATTTCAAAGTGCATAGCTCCAGTGGCTTCCTAATGTCAGGGGGGGAGAGCGTTCCAGATGGCCGCGGAAGCGCATCTGTTGCTACTGCACTCGTGCGCAAGAGCAGCTTGGGTGTTCATTCACACGTGGTCTCTCGTGCCGTGCTTCCACGGCCATGAAAATGCCGACCTAAGCCGTGCCCGGCGATTTTGTGGAACAGCCTGGCACGACTCATTTCCGTGCCAACGTGCTGCTTGGACCCGTAGCTTCCCCTGCTCCTCCCCACCACCACGGGCTGCGATACTAAATTTGTGTAATTCGGTTCACCTACGCTATTCGATGCAACAATACACGTTGTTTATTTCGTTAGCTGTGTTTTTTGTTCGTTAAACACTCGGCGCTGGACCTCCGGAAGACCCCCAACCCGACATGGGTAGGGCTGACGGAGGAGAGTGCGCAACTATAAAATCTCCGAGGCATTCCGACTCCTACTCCAGGGCCATACCGAGGTGAGACCAAAGACCAGGGCACTGGGGGGGGGGGGGGGCTGGGCCACCCGATCCCATCGGAGTCTTGGAAACTAAACTCCCGGCAAGGTCTAAGCTCCCTCCCTCTCAGGACCATTCAATTTAAGTTCCTTCACGGCACATATCTCACTAACCAACGGAGTGCCTTAATTCTCCTAGACCAGGGGTCGGCAACCTACGGCTCCGGAGCCGCATGCGGCTCTTTACGGGCTGCTTCTTGACGATATGTACGTATGTACAGTATGTGCTCAGATGCATTGCGGCTCTTGAAATACTGAATTTTGTACCGAATTGGAAAGAAATGGCTCTTCTTGTTATTTTGGTTGCCGACCCCTGTCCTAGACCATATCAACGAGACTGCCCTAAGTGCCCCCTGGGCACCATACAAACGTACATTGACGCCTTCTGAGACTGTCCCACCATCAGATGAAACAATAACCGATCTGTACAACGTGATGTCTGGCACCGAGATACCACCTGCCATTGAATCCTCCCTCCTGGCCCTTAAACCCCGAGGTATCACCAGGCACCAATACACCCTTCTCCGAGCATTTAACATTGCGGTTAGAAAGACCATCCTGAGCTCCTGGAAGAATCATCGGGCCCCCCTCTCATTCACCCTCTGGCATAAATCCCCATTCGCCCGAGCATCTTTAGAACACCTGATACTGAGGAATAGGGAAGGAGAGTTCACCCAGATCTGGGGCCCCCTCGTGAATGCCACTCCAGGGTCCCTGAGTTTACTTGATTGAGCTTGAGACTTAGGGGCGGTCCATAAATGACGTCACGCACCTGGGGGGGGTCAGACATTTGTGACGATGTGTGGCGAGGGGGGCGGTTTGAGAAATGTGACGTCACATCAAAATGCGCAACTTTAAATAAATATAGACAACTTAATTAAATAGACTTTTTTTTATAAAAAAAAAAATTCTCCTACAACATCAGAGTGCAGCACCACATTAAATACGCACCACAATGACAATAGTTTAAAGCGATTTAAAGCATGTTTTATTTTCAAAATGGAAATATGGTTTGGGGGGGGGGGGGCAGAGCTTTGTGACGTCATACTTGAGGGGGGGGGGTCTGACTTTTTGTGACGCCGTGTGACGAAGGGGGGGGGGGGGTCAAAAATCGTCCAAAATTGCGTGACGTCATTTATGGACGGCCACTTATTCCCCAGCCCCCTCTTCCCCCCTTCCTTCTCCGAAGAGAAGGGATCTGACGCACCACGCACCACATAACGCTCCGGTCCTACACGTCCACGTTGGCTGTCTGTCCGAGCCGCCTAAGCCACTCTCAACCTGTCAAGGAAGTTGCACACCCCTCCCACACCCCCCCTCCCCCTCGTGGCTCGCTCAATACATTTTTATTTACCAAAAAAAACCTCAGCGCTGAAGTTCACCTATTGTGAGAGATTGCCATTGGTTGCGCGTCTCTTTAGGCTTGACCCTATAGTAACATGACGACGGTTGCCGTGGGCGACGAAGCTAAACGTTTATAGCTTTATTCGGAAAGTGAGTTATTCACCCTGACGCTTATCCTTGAACTGGGCCGTGGTAGCCTCGTTAGAGCTCGCTTCGCCCAGTAAGGCCTTGTCAAGGTAATGCAGACCAAGCCCCATTCAACCAATTCATAAACAGGACCAGTCTGATCATTGATAATTGTTTTTTTACCCTTTTATCTGGCAACAAAACTGACACCTTTTTTACAAGGAGTCATGTTTGCATAGACCACAATACCTGCAGTCATAATGCACTGCTTTTCCAGTGGTCATTAGAATGGCTTACATTGAGTTAGGGCCTCTAAAGGCCAGAACGTAGCATGGTTGGATACGTACGGTGCGAAATAAGTTCAATACAATACAACTTTCTTTAATGTTGCTGTATCCCGAGAAGGTCGCAAACGTTTGCCCATGTTTAGCCCTGAGCCGAACTATATCGTTACATAGCCAAACACAATTTTGATATAAATACCATTTTACATACGAATTTACTTAAACGAAAATACAGAAAATTGTCAAATAGAAAAAAGATCACCAGAGAGGTGGCACACTTGTAATGCAGTGCTTTGAATACAAAGGGTTGGCAAATCTTATCGTTTTATGAAATTCCCAAATGCTTTGGGCTGAGAGGTGATTAGGCACTGTCGTGGAAATTAATTAATGGGAAGTAGAAAATTATTCATGGATATGTTTACTTCTTCGCATGTAATCCACTCGTTCACGTGGATTTTTTTCGGGTACTGTACTGCAAACTTTAGACGTTTCCAAAAGTGAATCATCCCAACATCTGAAAGGCAAAAACCTCCTGGAGATTTTCTCTGCAAGTGACATTGTACAACCTCTTGAAGTGGATACACTATAACATCGCCTTGGTTAATAAAATAAGTACAACGTAAATAAACTGAGCGGTTATTTAACAAAGATAGTTTTTTTTCATTTCCATTCATTTATTTATTTAACAAAAATTAAACTGCAGAGAAATCCTTTTGAAAGGTTTGTTATTCGTGTTACTTTGTGTTTATATTAACGATGACGGTGGAAGCTTAAGACACGTGACATGCTGAGAGTCTGTGCAATGCTTGCTCCCGTCTCCGTGCTGTATGGACGTTGAACTTCTGTCGTGTTCACCGTTTAATACACACACAATCGTAACAATCCCTTGCCGCTTGGCTGCAAATACCAGTTTTTTTAAATGCATGTTGTGTATCAAGAGGCTGCTTAGTTCTAAGTAGCCATAATATAAATATGCTAAATTCCTCTTGATATGCAAATTATTTTGTCAAGGCGCCCTTCCCCCCTCCATCCCAGCTTAAATAGTCGCTCCAAGCCTGGAGTGTGTCATTCAGACTCTGTCTTCTCGACAGACCTGTTCTTCACCTGAGGACGGCTGCTTGCGTTGTGGCCGAAACGTCGTGAGAATTATTTTATTATGTTTTATTGTTATTATTTTATTATTTCCATTCTACGTGACTTTAGCGAAAGAACCAAGAAGAGGAAAGCCATAATATATTTTACAAAATCGCTACTGAGGAGCATTTTGGATAATAACATAAATAAAGAAAATAGCAGTTTTGTTTTAAATGCATGTAGTGTATCAAGAGGTTGCTTAGTTATAAGTAGCCAAAATATATGTAAAAAAAAATCGCTACTGAGTGGCATTTTGGATAATAACATAAATAAAGCAACCTCATTTCAGTGTATCTACATATGTATTGATCTACTTCCCATTGGTCTATTGGCCTAGACTTGGGGAAAACTGCAGCAATTGTTTAAATAAAAAATCCTTGAACCTCTTTCGATTTTCTACCTCTCATTAACAGGGCGTGCTTACTACACAAACATTGCCGCTTTACCAGGTGTTATCAGAAATAGCGCTTCCTTCGTGATTAATGGTAGACAAGATACAAATATATATTTACAGTATCAGTAATCTATAACAATGCCCCTTTGTGCCGCGGTGGCGAGATGTTAACTACCTCGCCTGGTATGCAGGAGGTCGGGGGTTCGATCCCGACCCTTACGCCTGATGCTGCATATTTGGCGTTTGCGTGTCTCTCTTTCTCTCCGTGGTCGCGTTGATTTTTCTCCGGGTCCTCCGGGTTTTCCCTCTACATTTAGAAACGTGGTTTTAGAATATTTGGCTGCTATAAATTCCCACGCGATAAGCCACTTCGTTGGGCCATCATTTGTGGCCAGGTCGCTTCTGAAAAAAGAGCTACATAGCTCAGTGAGCCTTACCTGGTAAAATAATTTTTTTTATAGTTTTTAGTCTATTTACGTGCAGTTTCTTAAACGCTTTTAAATGCAAGTGCATACAAGCGCTAAAACAAATTAAAATTATATTCTCCGTGTGCAATAATAAATCGGCATATGTACTTCCATGAAGAAACCCGTCAGAGCATCAACTTTGCAGCATGACCTTGTATAAGGAGGGGGGGGGCAATCGTACAACAACTAAAGGAGGGCACGATGCAGCCCACGTTAAAGAAACGTTAGGCGAATGCTCAACACTGAACAGAATGAGCAATGGTGCAATCCACCTTCGTCGTCCATCGATGAATTCTGCTCTCACTATAAAGAGGTTGTGGCCAAATTGGGCGAACTTTGAAGAAGAAAAAGAGGAAAAACACCTCACCACGAGTGTCAAATACCTTAACCAGCATTTACTCGACGGTTAGAACTTAAAAATGGAGCTGCTGGTCCAATGGGCCCCCACAAAAGATTTTTTCAAAAGCCAGAATTGTGTCATCAAACTCGCAAAAATGTTCACTTGACCCAGGGTTCAACTCAACTGATCCTTATTTTGGCAACAAAAAAATTGGATTGCGACCAAGCTGTCAGTTTTTAAAATGTGCGTTGTTGTGTAGACGATGGTATCTTCTGTTTCCTCCTCTGCGCGATTCGTGCCAGATGGGCTTTCCTGCCACACACGAGGGCTCATAAATAAGGCGGCTTTCAAACAATTTTATTGCTCCGAAACATTACAAGCGAGTGTCCTCAAGTGCAATGCTCTGAACCATAACAGTTGTTGTTGAACTCCTGTGACCAGGTCAAACGCACAATGTGTGTGTGTTTGTAGTGCAGTGTGTAAACATGGGCACTGGTGAGACAAAGGCGGTCAAGCATAGTGCTTGCCATACCATCCCCCTTGTATGCCCTTCTAGCCTTCAAAGGTCTTGGCTTACAGCCCTTGCCCCCTTGTCTTTGTGTGGCAAACCCAGACGTGGGCAGTGTTGTAGGCGTGAGGGCTACGAGTATGAGCTGTGGTCAGGAGATGTCAGTGTTGAGTGAGATGTCATCTTTCTCGCCTGGTATGCCGGAAGTCACGGGTTCGATCCCGACTCTGACGCCTGCTGTTAATTTGGAGTTTGCGTGTCTCTCTCCCCATGGTCGCGTGGAGTTTTTCCCTTCATATTTAGAGACGTGTGTTTCGATTTAGATTAGATTATTTGGCTGCTATACATTTCCACATGATAAGCAACTACGTTGAGCTTACATTTGTGGCCAGGTCGCAATTGAAAAAGCGAATGGCTCAGTGGGCTTCACCTGGTAAAATAAAAATAGTTTGTTTTATATTTTTATTCTTTTATTATTTCCCTTCTACGTGACTTTACCGAAAGAACCAAGAATATAGTTTAGTTTTATTTGTATTTTTTTATTGAGCGATTTGCTTACCTTTCCTATACTTTGCACTCCTATCGTGTTTTTGTACTGTTTGTTGGTGGAACGTTATGACCCGGCCCCACTGGACATCTGTGAAAAAGAGCTTTATAGCTCATAGGATTCCTCCAGTATTAATAAATATTCTGATACTGCATGCATGGGTTTTCTCCAGACCCTTCAATTTATTCCCACTCACAAACGCCTCTGAAAGGTACCGGTGCTCAAACAATCACAATGCTAATTCCCTCCTCAAACATTACCGTACTTACCTAGGCTTTCCTATGTAGATAATTGCAATTATTATTGGTGTTTTTGTTAAAATAAAATTTTAAACGGAAGGCAATCATGCAGACTCCTTAGTCCCATCGTCAATTGAGGAAGATGACCCTTCGGACATTTGCAGTGCTGCTGTTCATAGACACACGCGTAACACACAGAATGGTAACAACGAAAAGCCTTTATTGAGTTTTTTGTTCTTCAGTTCATTGTGGTTATGAGGAGCCGGACAATGAATGAACATTTGTAACACGTGTTAGTCGGTTTAGGACGTTACTTGTTTATAGTTCATGACTGTGATATATATTTTAAATGTGTGTCATCTAATTTTACTTAAGACATACACAGCTGAAAATGTCTCAGAATCTAGCGCAGTGGCATTTCTGTGAATTGGCTGTGGACGCCTTTATCAGCAAAGGTTTTTTTCATCTTGTTCCCCCCCCCACCAGCCCGAACGAAGTGCCCTACCAACCTCTTCTCCCGCTATTGCAGACTCTTCCCTGCACAAGCTCTCCGTGCGCTGAGGATGAACAGCAGTGTCAGGAGAGTATCGCTCTTAAACAAGGGGTTTGCAAATACAAACGTGGGCTTGGATCTTCATTCCGATTGAAGCGCAGCGAAGAAAGCGAAAAGGGCATCAACAGCATTAACGATATGGGATTCGTTTCCGAAGCCATTTAACTCTGCATGACACGGACATAATCTACTTGCAGCTGATGTTGTGTCATAACAAATGTTACGTTTTTTGGCCTCTTAATATTTGTTTGGGTTTAATTTTTTTATTTTTGAAGCAGTGCCCCATTCTTGTGGCCAAATGTATCGAGCACCACCACTTTGTCCTCGTTTTAACAGTTTCTGTTTGACGTGAAATATATTTTCAACCGAGTATGTCCAAAAGCAATGCTGTCCTACAGAGTATTTACAATAAATAGAAAATCGATTTGTCTAGTACCGCTTGAAAACAAAACCTATACACAAACAAAAAATACCAACACCTTAAAAGAAAAACAGTTGCACGCCTAATTAAATAAACATTTAGGGGGACAGAAATAAGTGTAAAATTATTTTGTTAAAAAGCTCTATCTTTTCCATGTACAAAACAACCCTAACCACCCCCCAGAACGTTTGTAGCACGTCTCAAAGTAAATGGAAAGGTTATGCATCACTCCGTACAAAACCTGACACGTACCATACACCAACATAGCTTTGCCCTCGTGGTCAGCTCCAACATCAAGGCTCTTCACAACGGGATCATCTGATGTAACGATGGGAATATCGTTACAGCAGCCTTGGTGGTTTAATGAATCAAACCTTGCGGAACCGGCAAACACAGTTTACCCCTTCATCCTGGAGTCTCCGAACGACGTGATGTACAGGGCAATTCCATGTATCGATACCCCAGTGATTCATTCACCCCGAAAGACGCCCACCTTCCTTCCATCTCAACAAGCGATTGAATGCAGCATTGCAAAAGCGACGGCTCCACGTAGCAATGGAGCAGAGTGCTCAGCGATTGAATGTGCATCTTGAGATTGATGGTGGCGAAACATACAGAGGCTTTGAAATTATAATATTGTTGTCTCTGTAATTTCTCCCTGTTTATTTCATTTCGGCATCTATGCATTGGATCACCCGAAACAGTGGATGCAAAGACACACATTTTGGTAATGATATTAAACTCCATAAAGCGCGTGTCTGTAGTTTACGTGTAAGGCAACGTTCGAGCGAGGGCATCCCACAGAGGTTGCGGCTACAATTAATGTGGCTCATGCATCACCGTGACTCCAGGCTCAATCAATCGATCTGCGTTGTTCTTTTGCCTGCGCATGAGAACCAGCGTCCCACAGTTAAGATCGACTAAACTAGAGTCAGCAAGATGGGAAACCTCCCACAAGCCTCGCCCAGTGAGATGCGGATTATGATGCCGATGATGTCACCAAGCCCCACCCATCACTTAACGTTTATCGGCAACACTGGGAACAGAATCGAACTGATAATAATTATCGCTTGTGTAACAGCAGGCTAGCCCAGTTATACGCTAAACCAAACATAAGGTTAGGCCCAACGCGGGTCAGAAAAAAATGCCAAATTAAAACGGAGCCGGCATTAATGCAATTCTGCTGTCCAACTAATTCCGCACAATGCTTTGACAACAACCACAGACATTAAGGATGAAGTTGGTCTGAACACCTTGGACATGTAAGGATGGCAGGCAGTCTACACAGACTCTCCTCCCGTCTTCTAAGAGTTGGTACCCTTCCTTGGTAGAGGCAGAATGGCACCGAATCTTCAGCCTGGGTTCTGAGAAAGGCGCGTGTCACTGGCAGTTTCCAACAAATCATATTTACACAAACAAGCTTAATTAGAATCAAACGTTGTTAAATCCCTGCTGGCAAACTTAACATCATTTTATTAGTATTATGTTAAGGTTTAACGTTTCGAACGTGAATTTTAAAACTTTTTTTTGAAACAACTCGTTTCAACTTAAAAAAAAAACAGAAATTGGCGATGCGTGTTTAGACAGGTTGAAATCATGCTGTTTTAGATTACGAGCAAGCGTGCATTATGAGTGTATAGGTTTGACTGTGCACACATGCTTTTAAAATGTCAAAGTGAATTAATGCGGTCTTTCTGCACCTTCAGTCTTAGTGAGTAAACGCTACACGTCTGCAAGGGAGAACGTTCGACTTTAAAAACAAATGTGCTAAAAAAAAACATTGCGTTGTAAAGGTTGATGCCAGCGATGACCCTTGAAGATTTCATTCAACCTCACTCACCAGTCACAAGGGCAGGCAGCAGCGGCGACCGTAATCGCAAGATAAACGTTTCCACTTTGGTTGATTTCACAAAATGCGCGGGTTGTTTTGTTGTTGTTGTTGTTCTTTACCCGATTTAGAATTTGTGTAAAAATAAACCTAATAAACGTCTTACCACTTGTCGTACACATGTCTAGATAAGGAACTACATGCCCGTAAAAGATAAAGGTGCAGCCCTGCAATTGCTCGCTCATGCCACTGCTGGCAAGGGCCACCGCTACGGGGAACGCTTAATAGAGTCCTTCTCGAGGGTTATGTTGGCCGACGCTTCCATGCTGGCGAGCCACCTTGGAAGGATTCTGTAGTACCCACACTTTACCCGACATCACGTGACCTTGCTGTTCAAGAACTACGATGTATCATCCATTGATCGTGCTGGGTGGGACACAGGTGGGTTGGGGGGGGGGATGGGGGTTGCAGATTTAAGAAACCCGCCCCTATTGTTGCAACTGCTGTGTCGGGAGAATGAAATCGGCGTACTCCGGATTGCTGATCCAGTGTGCGAACCGTTTACACCACTGGCAGCATCCCTCACGTGACAAGTATGATGAACAAAGCAAAAACAAACTACAAAAGAAAATCACCAAGAATGAACGGGAGCATGTGAACTGGTGTGGCACTGACAAGACTTGAGTATAAATATTTACAGTTGAATAAATTACGACATCGACGCTATAGCTTTTAAAAACAGGTAAACCTCTCTATTTTCCAAACAAATGATTATTACTTCGATTCACTGAACTAGTGGCACGTGGCTGATACTGCCCTACGCGTTGCCATCGTCACTGCACAAGCGTACGGACGCCCTGTATATGATAATATGAGAGAAGAGACACGTGGTTATAGTACTGTAAGAGTGAACATTTATACCTTAAAACGCACAGTTGCGCCCAACGCTGCATGATAGCACGTACACACAGATTCAGGGCCCATGTCAATTCGCTGGTCCTAGGAATATTTGGCAAAGTTATGCTTCTCGTGCCTTTGACCACATAGCTTGTGTCGTTAACTTATTTAATTCAGGGGGGGGGGGGGGGGTCCATTTTTGTCACCCGTTAATATCGTAGTCACGTATATAATCTTCTTTGCAAATGGAACATTCATTTAGAAAAATAAAATAAATCTATGTTGAGATGTTTATTTATCGCCACTTGCTATCAAGTTATCAACGTGCAAGTTGCTTACAATGACTCATTTAGGGAAAAAGATAACTATCGCGGTTTATGAGACGTTTTTACTTTAGGTGCGCACGAAAGCTCGACTAAATCATTGATGAGGGATTATTCCTCTCAATATAATTTGATTTTAACTGGTTTGAAAAGTAATAATTGACACTCTACTACATGGAACTCAGGGCATCGTACACACGTATGATTCCGACGTATGTTTGAAATAATCTAGAGTCATTAAACTGGGAATAAAAGACAACTAAAATTGTGGAAATCCATGCAGGTGCACGACCTACTTGCGTTTAACACCGCACATGATTTTGCATTTCACTTTCCAAATGTGTCCCTTTTTGTGCAGCAACAAATTTCCTTTCAACTGCTGTGGCCCTCGAATGCAAAAATAAAAGCACCTTAATATTATCGTCGAGTTTGACCAAATCTCACGGAATGGATACACGCCGTATCATCACCTGTACCACCAAAGAAGCCCACGCTCAAATACAATTGAGCTTTCGCAATCAACATACGCGCCGTCGTGTGTGTGGCTTTGTTTCCAGCGCAGCGTGCACACGGCGTGGCTCTGATGAACCAGATAAAAGCAGTGTTACATGGTCACAGGCACTCCAGCGGCCGTACGGAAAATGGCACGTTCAATTTGGTTGGTACAGGGTGATATGGCGGTGGAGCGGGGGGTGGTGGATGTGAGGACTGGTCGAAAGCGGTTCTTCTGCACCTGCAATACGAAAACAGTACGCAACCATTTGGCTCGAGGGAACCCTTAATCATCGACCTGCTCGGGGCAATGAACCTGCTGTGTTCGCCCGTCCCTATCGGTTGGTGGTGCGCTCCACAAAACAAATACCGAGAACACAAAACGGAAAAGAGTCACTCGTCTCGAGCCCTCCTCGGCGGGGACCAACGGCAGAGAAGGGGCGCAGGGGGACGAGGGAAAAAAGCCGTCGCGTCAAACGCTACGCGGGCTCCTGTCGTTCTCTTGCGTGCGCCGGTTGCGAGCCCTGTGCAGCTCCCGCAGCTGCTTGGACTTGACGTGGCGAGGTTGCGGGTGCGCCCGCGGCGTGCCGGGCGACAGGACGACCCGTGGCCTGTGCTGCTGCTGCTGCCGACGCCACCACGACCGCTCGCACAGCTCGCGCAGACCCGGCCGCAGCTCCGCGTGGTTCAGCAGCTGCATGACGTCGCGGTACCAGGACCTCTGGCCGGGGCCACCGGCCGCGTCGCCCGGCCCGCCCTTGGCCCGGCTCACGTCCTGTAGGAGCAGCACGCCCTCGAGCTGCGAGGCATCGAGCACGTAGAGCGAGAAGCGCGCCAGCGTCTGCACGAAGCTGCCGTGCTCCTCCGCCTTGCACAGGTAGAGGCCCGAGTCGCCGGGCTGCAGGGTGCGCAGGAGCAAGCCTTGCTCCGTCACGCTCGCCCGGTCGCTTGGGATCACCTGGCGCGGCGTGGAGGGGAACGAGTGGTTTACACGTGGATGGGTGGCCAGCACTACGTCCGACCGCCTTCGTCTCCCCAGTGGCGATGTTTACACATCGCACCGGGTACTCATTTGAGGCTGAGTCGACCTAGGGGAGGCCCAGGACCGGTTCAGATTTTCGACACCGGTGTTGGCCGTGAGCGGGAATCGAACTCGGGTCGCCGGGTTCGTAGCGCGGCACGCTAACCTCTACACCACCGCTCCCCAAACACGGACAAACAAAGATCCCCCATATAGCCTCAACAGACCGCTGGGGCAAGTGTTGTTAGCGAGCACCAACACACAGACACACACACGTATGCACGCAAGTGAGCACACCAAACACATTCGCAAACACGCACACAGGCACACACAGGCACACACATGCACACACATGCACACACATGCACACACATGCACACACATCACACACATGCACACACATGCACACACAGGCACATACATCACACACATGCACACACAGGCACACACATGCACACACAGGCACACACAGGCACACACAGGCACACACATGCACACACATGCACACACAGGCACACACATGCACACACAGGCACACACATGCACACAAAGGCACACACATGCACACACAGGCACACACATGCACACACAGGCACACACATGCACACACATCACACACATGCACACACAGGCACACACATCACACACATCACACACATCACACACAGGCACACACATCACACACAGGCACACACATGCACACACAGGCACACACATGCACACACAGGCACACACAGGCAAACACAGGCACACACATGCACACACAGGCACACACATGCACACACAGGCACACACAGGCACACACAGGCACACACATCACACACATGCACACACAGGCACACACAGGCACACACATGCACACACATCACACACATGCACACACATGCACACACAGGCACACACAGGCACACACAGGCACACACATGCACACACAGGCACACACATGCACACACATGCACACACAGGCACACACATGCACACACAGGCACACACAGGCACACACATGCACACACATGCACACACATGCACACACATGCACACACATGCACACACAGGCACACACATGCACACACATGCACACACATGCACACACAGGCACACACATCACACACAGGCACACACATGCACACACATGCACACACAGGCACACACATGCACACACAGGCACACACATGCACACACAGGCACACACATCACACACATCACACACAGGCACACACATGCACACACAGGCACACACATGCACACACAGGCACACACAGGCACACACATGCACACACATGCACACACATCACACACATGCACACACAGGCACACACAGGCACACACATGCACACACATCACACACATGCACACACATGCACACACATGCACACACATCACACTCAGGCACACACAGGCACACACATGCACACATAGGCACACACATGCACACACAGGCACACACAGGCACACACATGCACACACATGCACACACAGGCACACACAGGCACACACATGCACACACATGCACACACATGCACACACATCACACACAGGCACACACAGGCACACACAGGCACACACATGCACACACATGCACACACATCACACACAGGCACACACAGGCACACGCGAAAAACGAAGACCCCTGCACGAGACACACAAACTGTCGCGACCAGCACCACCGACGACGTTGTGGCATCACACATCGGGTGTGCTGTTAAGGCCGAGCCGACCATGGGGAAGCCCAAAATCAACTTCCACACCACGCTAGCGACAATGGGATTACAAACGACAGCGACTCCACCCAGAACCGCACAGGCGAGGCACCCACGGGCGTGAATCATCAGGGAAACTCAAGGGGGTAAAGCATGGAAAGGGAGTGCAAGTGAGACAAAATTACTTATGCCCTCCTTGCCATCGACCATTACTCACGTCCCTTTGATTGACTATCGCCGTCTTCAGTGCCTACTCGCAAGGTTTATACAAATGTCACACATGGGCGAAGCGCGTTAAACGGAGCTTGCCCATGTGCTGCTCGCAATGTCCACGTGTCAACAACCCGTCGCTTGTTTTGTGCACCCACTACTGCTTAAGTGGCACTAGATCGCATAATGAAGGCTCTCTGGGATCAGAAACCACATCACAAGCACCACCGCGTTGAAGCCTCTCTCACTCCGTTATCAAGTGTGACAAGCCCTCTCATTCCCCCTGATGGGCATAAACACGATCGGTTGAGCAGAAATCGCAGGGGGTGGGGTTCTTTTGGTCCCGAGACTACAGCACAAATAGTGTGAAGGTCCACCTCCTCCCACGTGCCAGTGTCCTGTGGCTGCAGTGCGTACAACCTAAGGGATGCACTGCAGCAACTCATAAGCACTTCCCAAACATGAGACCTCTATCACTGAGCAGCAGAAGCCACGTGGGAAGGGCAACACCTCCAATTAGCATGGCTGGCTACGTACGGTGCGAAAGAAGTTCCCCTCTGGGTCACGCACCGCCCCTAACTTGGGACACATTGTCCCTCTTTCACCGCCGTTGGGAGAGAACCCTCGAACTCCCCAGCGAACAGCATTGTGGGAGGACCCGCACTACATCGGCTACAGGGCATCGAATGCTTGTTCACCAGCGACATCCACATCCCGAGGAACGGACGAACAAATAAATAGAGCGGTGTGAAAGACAGACATTGGCACAGACACACACACGCACGCACGCGCACGCGCGTGCGGTGAGAGGTTCAGCCCACCTCTTGTCGCTCCTCGATGTTCTGTCCCTTCTGCAGGAGCCAGAAGACGCGGGCCTGCCGGGAGCGTGGGGCGCACTCGAGCAGCATGCTGCTGTTCTGCACGCCGTACACCGCCCTCTCGCCAGACACCGCCGCGTCCGGGTTGTCTGCAAACGGTGAACGATGACCGCGGTGACACGGCAGACGCTCAGCGGGGAACGGGCGGCGAACGCTCGCGGTCAAAGAGCACGCGCCAACTAATAAGTGCTTATAAGTACACGTCTGTTCTCCTGTGCCGCGGTAGTTGCATTCCTGAAGTGTACCGCGTTATGGAAAAATCGCGTTATATATACAGTATATATATTAAAAAATATATAATATAGAGTAAAGCACGATCCACGATAACACGTGAGATGCGTACGCAGGCTGAACAAAGACTGAGGCGTGTGGGAAGCATCAAGAAGCATCCAGCAGCATCCCGCCTCGTGCGATGCTACGCGGAGGCGGCCGTTAGGACCGCTCACGCCTACTCGCGCGACGTAGTTTCGTTCACTTGATCGCGTTATATCCATTTCGCGTCCGCGTTATAAAAAAGATGTGTTCCCCGATACGTTCGTCGCGTTACATCTCAACGAGCGGCGTTATAGGAGAACAGACTGTGCGCAATACGGGAGGACTGAAATGCGGTGGCAAGTGGACAATGGCTTGCGCAGCGGGCCTTTGTCTCCCACACGTTTCTGATGATGATGGTGATGTTACATCATCATCAGAGCTCGGCAAGCACTCAGAAGAAAATTCTCATCGCAAACACCAGATACCCCGTAGCAAGTGCGAAACACAAAAAGTGCTGAACGATCATTGTGAGCATCAAACGTATAAATTACTAAATGCTGACATCAAAGTGCAAAGCATTGATAGCGGGGGCCTATGCACTCGTATCATTAATCCTATGCACAAAGTACACGTGTTAGAAACTAAACATTCATTCACACATGGCAGGTGCGAAACACCAACATCCAGTGTTAAATATTCAAGAGTAAACCTTAAACATGCTGAAATGCTCAACAAGCACTAAACACTGTCATCAACTGTCAAATATAATTATAAAGTGTTGAACACATTCAGCATTAAGTACTAAAAAACTTATAGCAAGTACAGTAAAACCCCTCTAACGAAGGCTATTGGTTCCAAAAGACGGTCGTTAAGTGATTTGGTCGTTATCAGCTATAGCAAGGGACTCAGCATTGTGTTAAACACTTGCAGCAAGCCGCAAGCACTCGAGTGGTGGAACAATCGTGGAATTGCACAAAATACATAGAGCAAAAATGTTAAATACGAATATTTGAACTGACTCTCAATGTCACTTGATTGCTGTGGTTGTGTTGGCTGGGGTCTAGGGTTGGTGATCTCATAGATTTGTGGAAACTCCCAAACCCCGCTGGGCTGCAAGGTGGTTTATGATCCCATCTGTGCACGGGTTTTCTCTCGGCACTACAACTTCCCCTCACGTGCAAAAATACAAAAATGAATTTGGCCAAACATCCCAATGCATAATCTTTCTGAAGAAGGGATATTAAGAGACTTTCGGGGTAATTAAGCTACACGTATCATTTACCTTTTTAATTTGCACCTGCCCGTAATCATTGTCGCACAGCATCTTGAGACGTGTGGACACTTTCTAAATCCAAATATGTTTTAAGATTTTTTTTTTTAACTCGCAACCTCCCGAGCGCCCGCAGAAACCGGCAAACGTAACCACGCAGTGGCAGACAATCAAAACACTGGCGCTGATTCACACTCAATGAAACTCATCAAAAGTTGAATCGCGCTTTCTCATTGTAAGTGGTAACACTCCTCCCCCCCCCCACAGACACCATGAAAACTTAAGCAGAACGCACGCAAAACATGACAAGTGATACAAATGCTCAGAACATCACGTTCATGGGAAACCACCCAGAGTCAAGAGCGCCTATGGCCAAGTGTAAGCACGCGGAGCGCGCTTTAACAGCGGACGTGTGGCAGTGGAAGATACGTGCGGTGTGTGGGATGCGTGGGTGTGTGAGATGCGTGGATGTGTGAGATGCATGGGTGTGTGGGATGCGTGGGTGTGTGGGATGCGTGGGTGTGTGGGATGCGTGGGTGTGTGGGATGCGTGGGTGTGTGGGATGCGTGGGTGTGTGAGATGCATGGGTGTGTGGGATGCGTGGGTGTGTGAGATGCATGGGTGTGTGGGATGCGTGGGTGTGTGGGATGCGTGGGTGTGTGGGATGCGTGGGTGTGTGGGATGCGGTGGGTGTGTAGGATGCGTGGGTGTGTGGGATGCGTGGGTGGGTGGGTGTGTGTGTGGGACCGTTTGCTTACAGTTGTGGAACTGGTCAGAGCACTGGGTCATGGGATCTCCGTTCCTGATGTCCTGACGTCTGGATCGCCTGTAGGTGGGAACCGCAGAACGAACCAAAGTTATCAAGTGCCTTCCACATGTAGGTAGTTAGATGGGTGGGTAGGTAAATGGGTAGGTGGGTGGGTGGGTAAATGGGTGGGTGAATGGGTAAGTAGGGAGATAGGTGGGTGGATGGTGGGCAGGTAAGAAGGGTGACAGTATTAAATTAAAACAGCAACTGTATTTTTTTTCAAGAACACCTGTAAACATTTACACTGGGAAAGACTGGTATCAGAGCAACGGATGCACATTTTGATACTGCGATTTATTTGTATACCTCTAACTAACAAGCATGCATTTGAATTGATGAAAACTGTTGACACCAACCCAGGAAGGAAAATAAACTTATCTGGGACGCGTACATCATGTCTGTTAGCTCAATAAACAAGGTCATGATGATGACACTGCCCTCTGTTTTGGTAGGGCCCATCATCTGTCTGCCACATAATTATTTGTTGGAATAGAATTCAAACATTTCCCCGAACCAGCCTCTGCCCATGAGACACAGAAGCCCCACCGAGTGATCGTGGCAAGAACGTGCTCTGTGAATGTCAGAAAGTGGCCAAACACTCTAAAGATAGTACAACGCAGTGGGAGGGAGGGGTGAGTTGCATGGCGGGCAGAAGCACTCGAGCCAACCAAGGGCAAGATCTACAATTAACGACCACACGATTTGCTATTTTTATTTGACCAGGTAAGGCCCACTGAGCTATATAGCTCTTCATCAGAAGCGACCTGGCCACCAATGATAGTTCAACGAAGTGGCTTGTGAAGAAATTCATAGCAGCCAAATACTCTAAAACGCATGTTTCTAAACGTGGAGGGGAAAACCGGAGGACCCGGGGAAAAGTCGACACAGCCACGGGGAGAACATGCAAACTCCAAATATACATGAGTCAGGATCGGAATCGAACCCACGGCCTCCTGCATACCGGGCGAGGGAGTCAACATCACGCCACAACTAACAAACTAGTCAACCAACAACTCGTACTGGATTTTCGAATGACTCTAACCTGAACCCTAACCCCACATGATGCTTCACCAAGGCTTCTTTTCACTTTTCATACTTTTCAGCTAGGATATTCAACCCATAATGCAGGGTGGGGCAGGGGGGTGAGATGGCAGCCTCATTTCATCTGGCCCATGACCCCATAGACGGGTGTGCTCGAATTAGCCCACGCACAATATTTATCCATCGCTCGAAGAATATGAGCTACACTTATTGGGTACTAGCGGGGAATATTTTTGACCGGGCAACACTTTATAATTTTAGTGCACTCAAGTCACCAGTTGTCTTTAAAGTACTGTAGTTCTGAGCCTACACAGTCATTGAGCCTTATACACTTTAACATCTAGATGGAAGACAATTTTCTTTACAACTCTTTTTTTTACACTTTAGTTTGTAGTTCTCCCTCCGCACTTCCGATAAGCGCGGTTGGCTACCTCGCGGCGCGACAGAAGCTCAACGTACATACGTAGCGTAATGAAGGCTTGGTAAGAACTAAATGTGTGGCCTGCCAAAGGTATCTGAAGGTCCCGATTTGGCCCTCGAGTGAGAACGCCCCCCCTACCACCACCGCCCTTGCCCTAAAAACCCTCCAACCAGACGGCGTGGCCGGCGCACCTCTTGTTGGAGGGGAAGTATCGTGAGCACGAGTTCCCATCCCAGGCGCAGTACGGGTCCCGCGATAGGCAGCACTCGGCGCACGCCTTCCCGTAGATGCCGCAGCGCTGCAAGGCGAGTTGAGTAACGCCGGTCTCCGAACCCACGTACAGTTGTTGCTGCTCGCGGGGAGAGAACGTGCACAGCGTCACATGGCAGGCAGAGCCGGCCCAGCCACTAAGCGACCCTTGCAATTGCAAAGGGCCCCGTGGCCAGCAGAGGGCCCCCTAGAGTCACTGCTAGCTAGTGGGTGAAAAAAATCATACATCAAAGGGGCCTCCAACCAAATTTTGCTTAGGGCCCCCAAAGGTCTAGGGCCGGTTCTGGTGGCAGGGAAGGAGATCGAAGCGCCGATGCCCGGCACCGCGCTGCGGTGGTTGGCTTGCGGACCAACGCCACCGCGATGAAGGATCCCGTTTCTCACGTGGGTGGAATCGCCGCCGGCAATGGCGCGAATCCGAGAGTGGTCAAATGGCTGATGTTAGATAAGGGGGGGGGGGGGGGGTGATGCTAATTGTAATCAGGTGGGAAAACATAGGTGGGTGTAACCACCCAGTAGAGTAGAGTGGTTCACGATGGGGCCTGATGCAAGGAATGAAATGTCCTGCCAAATTTCGCCCTTCTTTGCTGCCTGGAACCTGGGCCTCTCTGGCCCATGGACCACTCCTGGTGCTGGTGAAGTTGCACCACCGATGTACTCGACGGCTACACCACTGGATTCCCGGGAATCGAAACACATCGTTGAGATGAGCCACGAGATTCCATGACATACAAATAATTCAGCTAATTCTTGAATGCAATGAAAACTCTGAATTATGACAGCTCTCTCCACGTATTAATGCACTGACCCCCATCGACTAGAATAGATTTTAGCTCTCGTGATACAAGCGTAGAATCGTGCGTTTGAGAATTTGACTTTTGTTCAGTTCGTATGTCCTATGTGATGGGTGAACTTTCACCCCTGCAGCCACTGAGACGTGGCACATTCACCGCAACGTTGAGAGTTCTTGAATGTAATTGCGGGGGCAGATTGGTTACATGTCTTTTGAATTGATGTTGGGGGAGGGATCACTGGTTCCATGCCTAATACTGACATAGGAATGGTTCCAAAAGTGGATTTGATAAGCCATCAGTAAATTAAAAACTCAATCTCGGCATTTCCATAAATCGCTTATAATAAGCGGAATTAAAATTAACAATCGTAAGATCTTTTTTTTTTCTTCCAGCACCCACAGGAAAGCGTGTCGGTTATTTCACGAAGGACTTTTTTTCTCACGCGTTTAACCCGAGGCGGCCAACGTTCTCACAAAGAGCCGCATCAGCCGTAATTTCAAGTTTAATAAGCGCAGTTTATTTCTCCGTCTCAGCAGAGGTCACGATCTCCCCACTTACCCTCTTCGGTGATATTGCCATTGACAGAATCGGCATGGGCTCCTAAAGCAAACAAGGGGGACAAAAATAAACATTACACTGGAGCTCGTTAACGAAAGCATTTTAATATAAATCTACATTACACGGTCCTCAAACAAATTAAGCACTGTTGGCAGCCGCACAACCTATCGGGTTTATGTTATCGGGCCAACATAATCATACCCCGCAGACGTACGTTTTGCAAGTGTTAGCTAAATCCATGAGACAAAGTGGGCAGGAGATAACACCACGGCAAGTGTATTGAATCCATCTGTGCGGTTGGCTCTGTGTGCTCCGGTTTGTATGTACGTTGAACTTCTTTCACACTGTACGTAGCCAACCGTGATAATCGGAGGTGCGGGGTGCCTGCCCACTTGCCACGAACTCGTTACTGCAATGGGCCAAACATCTCAATTGCTTGACCCTCCTGAAAAAAAAATTATTGAGACTCGTTGAGGCTTTCCTGCATACTTAATGCACGTGATTATGAAGGTTATTATTTGCACGAATGTTTAGTGTGATACGCTCATGCGCGTGGCATTTCTCCGGTCACTCCCGTTTCCTCACACATGGAGAAAATACACAGGAAGGAATTGGCCAACCATCTTAATGAAGGACCCTCTTGAAAAAAGACAGTCGTGAAGGCTTTCTTAGATAAACAAATAACGGTCGCAATCATAAAATTGTCCGCTTTCCATGACACGCGATGAACAAAAATCTAACACTGCACAGACACAGCAAAAGCCACGATACAGTTCGCTACTGATTACCAATGTCGACAATGATTACGTATCACGTAAAAGCTTTTGTTCATACGGGCTTTGATAAGCAACGGACGGAGTTTATAACTGTATGTTGAGTTTGGCAAGACATTCGATGGCATCTGCGGTTGCCGGATATATTCCATTTGTGCCTCGTGTAGTTCGTGCAAAATATATCTGCGGCGCAGCGATCAGGGATGCCAGTCATGGACGGTTCTTCACCGCAGTCACAATTAGGACATCGCAGGTTGACCACATATATCAACACTCGCTATCAGTGCCATTTCCGGCTGACAAAGGAGTCGAGGCTTGAGTCGAAAAAGGTGTCCTAGACTCTTATGTGTAAAGTTGCCACTTGTTCGGGTTTGCCATGGACAGGTGGAAACCGTGTGTTCAGATGGCAGGAATTAATCATTAATAAGCCCAGTTGTGCAAATGTCCAGATTTACAGTGCATCCTGCACAATTTTGGTAGACCAAGGCTGAGTGAGAAACATGTCTGGGTTTTGCTCCGTGGAAAAGGTAGCAACTATATTTGTTTTTCAAAATAGAGGGTGCTTAAAAAAATGTTAACACTTTAATGGGACTATCGTTTTTAATGGGAAAATAACGGATAATCCACTGTAACGTGATAATAAATGTATGTTAATAGCTTCAAAAAGTCAAAGAGTCTCCACTTGTTCACCATCATTGTCAACACATGCCTGGAATCTTCACCAGGTGGTCTCCAGAGCCTGGAGGCACATTTCCTGTGGTATTGTTGCAAATTCTCAGAAGTGTTAAAAAACAAAATTTCGAAGCACCCTGTATGTGGCTGACCACCAATTGCCATGAATCACCGAGAACCTGGTGCGGACGAGGACGCCGCCGTACCTTAAACACCTGCACTTCCTCCAGAGTCACCTCCTCCAGGTCCTGCCACGTCTGCTTGGGCACCAGCACGACCTTCAGGACCGTGCCTACGTCTGGGTGGTAGGGAGGGTAGAGTCAGAGGGGATGTAACAATAGTTTTTTTTTTACCCTTTCTAGCGATAAAACAGGTGTCGTACGATGTTAAAACACCAAACAGAATTCTTTTTCAAGGAATCAGCTCTGGTGTGGACCAATCAGTTTCAAAGGCAATGCATATATTACCAGAGCATGTTTTCGATTGCATGTTCACCACAAGTACATCTGGTTATCTTCTTGGTTCTTTTGGTAAAGTCACGTAGAAGGGAAATAATACAATATTATTTCCCTTCTACGTAGAAGGGAAATAAAATGACAATGATGGTGAACAAGTGGAGACTCTTTGACTTTTTGAAGCTATTAACATACATTTATTATCACGTTACAGTGTATTATCCGTTCTTTTCCCATTAAAAACGATTAAATATTATTTCCCTTCTACGTAGAAGGGGAATAATAAAATATTATTTCCCTTCTACGTGACTTTACCGAAAGAACCAAGAAGATGAATCCCTGCAGTCACGAAAGCTTTAAATCGATACATGTGGTTAATGCAGACAGGATTCCTTGTTTTATTGCCAGAAAGGGTAAAACATATTCTTGTATTTTGTTACTGGCAATAAAGGTCCCATAGTGAGAGGGGATGTTCGTTTCCGCTCGGCAAGTCGAGACAAACTGCGCACAACTTGCGTAGACCCAGGTCCCACCGCTTTGATGGGAAGGGTGGGACCCTCTGTGTATACTCAATTCAATATTTCCCCTTCACTACATTAGTAACACCCATGCCGAATGCCAAGCACTCCATTGCTGTTTTCTTCCTTGGTTTTTTCAGTTCTAGTTTTTAAACGTGACGTGCGAATTGTAAAGATAAATCAAACTTTTAATTAACCAAACTTTTATTTTAATTGCGGCACGCAACTGGCAGTAAGACAATGATAGCGAGGGCTTTAATTACCTAATGCCCCAGAGGATTTAGCATGAAACATTATCAGAGGACTACAGTATTTCATTTAAAAATACGTTGGCAATACCAATATTTGCACCTGTGTTGTTCCCGTAATGTAACAAACCACCTCTAAAGGCAGTCCTCTTAGGCTAGGGGACCCCCGATCTGCAGCGTACCCCCATGCGGCGCAAAGTGAGCAAAAGCACTGGCCTACAAAAGTGGGCATTTACCGCTACAACAAAAGCGTCAGATATTTTTTTTGGGAGGTCCCTTCTCAAAGTTAGGAGGCTCGCCGGCTCCGCATGACCCTGAAGCCGCTGTTCGCCGCCGGGCGCTGCCGGGCTAACGTGCGCGCGAGCGTCATACCGGTGCCGATGAACATGACGTCGTAGGCGCCGTCGTCGGCCTCCACGTGGTCGACGGCGATGCGGGTGAGGCGGTAGGGCACGTTGGTGCGCACCACGATGGGCTGCCCGCTCGACGGGTGCACGGGCGAGAACATGAGCGGGTGGCTCCGCACGAAGCTCAGCACCTCGTCGGGGTACTCGTGCGTCGACGCGAAGCCGCCGAACGTCTTGCTCGGGCACTGGCGGTTTCGGGGCGGAGGGGTCGGTGGGCGTGGGGTGGATGGCAGTGGGTGCCAATGAGTTTGTGGCCACGGTCACGCGGTCTGCAATCTCCATCTTCCCAGTATTTTTTTTTAGGTATGTATGTTTTTTTATACTGTGTGTAATTACGTGTAGTTTTTGCTGTACTCGTATCTGAATTTTTGTTTCAATTGCACTGATTACGCGAGATGAAAATATTCATACTGAATTGTCATCCCACGTTGGAGGCCCACAAAAGTAGAATATATAGAATTACTCTGTATTCTTTACGGTTTCATTATGCATGCCATTAACCTGTGAGTGATATTAACAGAGCAGAGTTTTATACGGGTGATACAATGCGTGTAACGTGCGCATTAGCATTTACATTTTTACTCTATTTTTGCCTTTTTCATACCAGTTTGTCCCGTTTGTTTTGCATTGCCCTTCTTGTCGACCAATCTTTACATGCATTTAACGAGCTCCCATTGCCCCTAGTGAGCACAGTGGGCTTGATGTGGAGATTGCTGCTCGAGCAGCCGGTGAACGCGATAGCAGGTGCGGTATAAAGATGAATTATTGCTGATGATGAGCGTAGGATGGGGGTGACTCACCGTGCCGGGGCGGGGATAGGGCACCTTGCCCTGATACTGCACCCACTGGTAGCTGGGACCCTCCTTGTGGGCAAACGGTCCCAGGAAAGAGCGCCTGATGTCTGCCATGGTGTACTGGCATATAGCCGAGCCCTGGAAAATGGGACTGGGAAGCACACACGTGGGTTTGACATCGACACAGATTCTAGTTGTGCCTGCTGCATTTATTTATAATAGTTTCTCTAAGAGCGAACCTGTGGGCACATACATACCCAAGCCTCAAGCCTCCTGACGAATTAGCCTTTACATTACCAATAATTTTGGTTGTGCTTGAGTCTTCATGAGGGTAAACGAACAGTTACATTCGTATACTTTCCCACTTTTCTCTACCGCTGCTCACCGTGCAAACGCCTCGCCACAGTAAATCACAAACGTGGGCGAAAAAATGTTCACCTAAATAATTACATAGCACGGTCCCTTGATGAGGGAGGGATAATTGTCTCAATAACACAACTCATGATGTCCGGGACGCGAGTCGAGCAAAGCCAACAGCTGGCACATGGAATTTGAGAGCGGCCAACTGGCCGGGGGGGGGGGGGGGGTGTGGCACGTGCCCCCCCAATAATCCGATCGAAATCCCTAATTTCGATCGGATCATTGGGGTTTATTAGTAATAAATCGGCATTTTGCGACCCCCACTGTCACTGTGTAGCATAGTATTACGTGCCAGGGACTCTATGAGATGATAGGACAATAGTCTGAGTCCATAATTGGCAATAAGTAACGGCAAAGCGGTTATAAGTGACTCACAGAATTGTGCGCAGTTGCGTATACAGTACACGACTTCCCTGAAGGCATATCTTCAGCGAGCGCGATGCCGATCACACAACGCGGTTGGAATTTGACCCTCGATCGATGGCTGCGCCATTGCCGCACACGCGTCGAAAAAACAGCAAGGGACAAGTCCTTACTAACAACTCTATCATTTTTCATTGCTGGAGGGGTTGCCCCCCCTACCTCAAAATCCCGGCTCTGCCATTGCCCAAGGGCTGATCCCTATTAACCGACTCGGGTGTATTGGTGGGTCTCAGCTTTCCCCTCCCGAGCCAGCTGGAAGGAAGTGGCATGAGTATTAAGTACTTTATTTATAAGCAGGTAATAGCCCACTGAGCCTAAACATCTGTTTTCCAAGGGAGAACTGGGTTAGAAGCATGTACAACATAATGACAATTATGCAAAGTATCACATTTAAGAAAGCTTGGGTACATTTGTCAATAATTCTAATAAATCGAGTTTAATATAAGAACCTTTAATTTTAATTGGACTGGGTAAAATGTATTTTATATTAAAAAAAAATGTATCAAAAAGACTGCAATAAATATTGTCCAGGTGATGTGACACTACAGATTCAAAGAACGGAGAACTGCTCGTTCAAGGCACTTTGTGCCTGCTGGCTTGAGCTGGGACAAGGATCTATGTAAAGCCGGGGAATCTTGTAAGTGGCGGCAAAAGATGCTCACCTCGAAGTTGTAAAGACCCCGTAGAAGATGGGGTTTTTGGGATCTCGCGTTGGCATCATGAAGATATCCTCTGCGCAGAAAGAAAAAAAACACCGAATGTTAAACCATCAACCCAAGCAGTGCATCTCGTGCATGTATGTTGAACGTTATTGGAACCTCATTTGCCAGTAAAAAGTGCGCCTTTTGGCGTCATCTGGTCCAACCCCATGTGAGACTAGGCTCTAAGGAAAGCTGTCTCGGGTGTGGACCAATCAACTTCAAGGACAGTGCATACATTATCAGAGTTGTGTTTTTTGTTTGCATTCCGTCCGCAGGTATTGTGGTCAATGCAAACATGACTCCTTGTAAAAAAGGTGTCAGTTTTGTTGCCGGATATGTTGAAAGTCTTTCGCACCGTACGTAGCCAACCGTGCAAATCAGAGGTGCGGGGAGCTGCGGGGAAGGACAATATGGGACATGGGGAGAACTCTTTCATTTGGATGAATTACTTGGGCAAAGGATATACTTGCTCACGCCAACCGCCATGCTAGGCACACGGAATTGACGAAGGCGCACGCCATCAATCACTGGCTCATGTCGGTGGAGAGATGTTGACTCCTGACCCTGATGTCTGTACAGTATATTTGGATAATTGGTTTTTTTACCCTTCTATCTGGCAACAAAACTGACACCTTTTTTTACAAGGAGTCATGTTAGCATAGACCACAATACCTGCAGTCATAATGCAA
This sequence comes from Lampetra fluviatilis, assembly GCF_964198595.1. NCBI lineage: Eukaryota > Metazoa > Chordata > Hyperoartia > Petromyzontiformes > Petromyzontidae > Lampetra > Lampetra fluviatilis. The sequence goes on from NC_136308.1 coordinate 5,304,752, forward strand.
ACAAAAAACGTAACTCTGATAATGTATGCACTGTCAAGGACAGTGCACATAATAAGATAGAAGGGTAAAAAACCCATTATCATATTTTTACTGGCAAATGAGGTTCCAATGGAGTGTATTTGGAGTTTGCATGTCTCTCTCCCCGTGGTCGTGTGGATTTGTCTCCGGTTGCTGCAGTTTTTCACCTCCAAATTTAGCATCAACATTCGGGTTTAGAGTATTTGGCTGACCCTATAAATTCCCACGCGATCAGCCACTTCGTTGAGTCGCCATTCGTGATGGGCAGGTCGCTTCTGGGGATAAAAAAGAGCTCTATATCTCAGTGGGCCTCACCTGGTAGAATAAAATATAATTTTAGTTTAGTTTAGACTGTGAAGTTGCCGGGGAGCAGCTGCACGGCTACTCACGCAGCTCATCAATGCATGTACATTTGGAGTTTGCTTGTCTCTCTCCCAGTGGCCCTGTGGATTTTTACGTGGCTGCTCCTGTTTTTCACCTCACGCATTTAAAATCAACGTGCCTTTTTAGAGCATTTGACCGCTACTATAAATTCCCACGTGATAAGCCACTTCGTTGAGCCGTCAAAAACAAATAGAACTCTATTGCTCAGTGGGCCCTGACCTGGTAAAATAAAAACAAAAACCAATATATATCGTTTTAGTTTAGACTGTGGAAGTTGCACGACCACTCACGCAGCTCGTTGAATTGAGTGTCCACCCCCTCGCCGCCGCCGGGCACCGAGCACATGAGCCGGGCCTTCAGGAAGGTCGTCCACTTGTTCACGAGACTCCGCTGGCCGCCCATGTCGTTCTGCAGAAGCAACGGGGGCCGCGAGGAATGCGAACGGCGGGGTCAAAAGGTCGGCCGGCCGGCTGGCAGCCCACTCGCGCACGCAACAGCTCCCTCTCGTGCGGCACAGGGGAACGGCGTCGGCATTCATGCATTGCCCGTTGCGGGGTGGAGAGGGCTCAGCAAGCGTGGCGCGCTCAGTGGTTAGCCCAGCTGCCGCTACGAGCCCGGCGACCCGAGTTACATTCGCGTACAACAATATTTGAACTGGCTCCGGGCGTCCCCTAGCTCTGCTCAGTCGTTAAATGAGTGTGGCATGTGTACGGCACGGATGCAAGTTGAACTTGTTTCGCACCGCACGCATACCTGTCAACCCCTTATCAGTGCCCTACCTTGTTACAGACCAATTCAGACCTTGTTGGTCACCACGTGCTCTTATAAATGTCAACGTTCATCCTATAAAGTCCCATCACAAGGTAGAAACACAAAATAGACAATTTTTTTTGCCCGTATTGAAACGGCAGTACGCCTTACGGCCCTGAAAACTCAATTTCCCCGTACAAGATTACGGAGTAAACCGTGTGGCCTGACAGGTTATGCGAAGCGCCGTGGTAATGTCACCACCACGTAGTGGTTGTTGTTGTGGTGGTGGTGGTGGTGGTTGGGTGGGCAGCTCACGCGGCACAGCTGAGCGATGCGCGAGTACGTGGCTTTGCCGGCGAACTCGCCCTCCAGCGCCGTCTCGCGCAGGAAGAAGTACACCTTGTCGTCGTCGGCGTTGTCGCTCTCGGGCACCCAGAACGCCGCCACGAACTTGGGCTCTGCGACGGACAACGTTCCACCGCCCGCCCGGATGTTGAGCCGAGCAGTTTCGGTGGTGGCCACCCGCCGATGCACGTGCCGCCCGTTGTTTAAAAATATACGGAGGACAACTTACTTTTGGCCACAAAATGAGACCTTTTTTGCCGGTAGATGCTCAACCCGAGCTATAGATGCTCCGATACGTGCATTGTCTTTGTGCTGTTCGCCTTTTGGCGTTGTTCTCTGCTCTGACACTGATGGTGAGACTCGGCCATGAAGATGGCTGTTTCTGGTGAAGGCCAATCAGTTTCAAAGACAATGCCATGTATTGTCAGAGAATGTTTGTTTGCATGTTCACCACAAGCACAAGTGCTTAATGCAGACTTGATGCCTTGCAAAGGGTATCTATTTGGTGTTTAAACACCTTAACACCTGATTTAAAGCTTTCGTGACTGCAGTGATTCATATTCTTGGTTCTTTCGGTAAAGTCACGTAGATCGCTTGCGTTGCGATCGAAACGTCGTGATATTTTTTATTTCTATCTACGTGACTTTACCGAACGACCCACAAAATATGAATATAAAAAAAAAACACAAAGCTTACCAAAAACAAGAATGGAAAAATGTGAAGAAGGTGAAAAAAAAAATGAGCAAATGCAAAGATTACACGGGTGTCGGGTATCACATATGACCAGGGCGGTGACCCCTGTGAACTTATAACATATGACCAGGGCGTTGACCCTTGTGAACTTGCCGTTGAGCCAGCGTGAGTTGTCCTGCTCGGTGCGCACCGAGTGCCGGCTTCCCAGGCTCCGGATGATCGCGAAGTCCCGGCTCATGAAGTCGGTCGCCATTCCGCTGAACAGCTCTCCCTCTACATTTGGTACGATCGCCCGCCCCCCACCCGCCCCCCGTCTTTGTTAGTATCAATGTGGTGCGGTCGCTCACCTCGTGAGTGTAAATCGTCGAATGGGGGTTGTGGGTTGTCTCCACGTAACTCGGGATTCCTTCCCGCGTGAAAGATATGCCCGGGGGTGAGAATAAATGGCCACGCACCTTAATCTATGTCCCTGCTGAATGAGCCTTTTGACTCGGTGATTATCCTTTGGATAATAAAATCACATTGCTAAAAGTTGGCCATTATGTACCCATTTTCCTGACCGATTAATTTGCCTTAAAAAATATTCCGACCGCAGGTATTGTGGTCAATGCAAACATGACTCCTTGTAAAAAAAGGCGTCAGTTTTGTTGCCAGATAAAAGGGTAAAAAAACTATTATCATATTTTGCTACTGGCAAAGGAGGTTCCAATGGTGTTAAAAATATATTTAGTTTTTTTTGATAGTCATGGGCTCTTATTCCCCTACATATTGTGTCGTTGTGTACGTGGTGACTGAGTGTTAATTTCCACCGCCTGCTGTTTTCCCAATGCTACAATTCCTTTATTCTTATTTAGTTTCATCACTTTCCGTTCCTTTTCTAGTTAACGAGCATGTTTGTAAAGCGCCTTGAGGCCCCGTGGCATTCCGTCGCTATATAAATGCAAATCATTATTGTTGTCGAATATAACCAAAATAAACATTGCACGCTTGTGCATAATAGAAAAGATGACCTGCGGTGGATTTACCAAACTCCATTGCATACACCGCGCCTTGTTGAATGAATGCGAACCAGTGAGGCATTACCATCACGGCATATGTGCCTCAGTCCCAGTGCAATCTTATTCAGCCTTTAACAATAGCCAGCCTTGCGTCTTGGGAAAATGTTTTTTTTTATATATAATAATTGTGGTTGAAATACAATAAATCGAGCTTGTGTTTTTATATCATTTGAATGCAACTGCATCTCAAGTTCGTTCTGTATTATTTGTCCGATGTATAACGCGCACGAATTGGGCGTAGGGAGTCGCTCATGCACGTCAGTGGCGTCAGTGGCGTGAAACACAAGGAGAGAAAGGCAGTCTAAACCAACTAAACTTTTTATTTCTTATTTTACCAGGTAAGGTCCATTGAGCTATGTAGCTTTTTTTTTAGAAGCTATCTGGCCACAAGAGATAGCTCAACGAAGTGGCTTGTCACGTGAAATTTTATAGGAGCCAAATACTCACTATTTCAATAGCCGCAATACATGTGAATATGAGAAGGTGGCAATTCCTTAAAGAGCCCCATGCGGCTCCAGAGATGCAGGTTGCCGACCGCTGCTCTAAACCATTGTAGGCAGTGGAAAACCGGAAGGTCTTGGAGCATGGAACTTGAACAGTTGGCAGGGAGATGGCTGGGAGACATGAGTTGCAGACTATAGGGGCAACAGAGGAGATGCAGGGCAGAGACTCACCCACGAGGATGGAGGCGATGGGGATCGTGGGGTCAAATGGACTTTTCCACTTTCCTCCCTCCCCGTGGTTGATGTCCATGTGAAACTCCCGGTCCTGGATTGAAATAAAAAACACACGTGGTAACGTCACGAGTAGGTTTGAGATTGGGAGCGGTGCTCATCTCCTTACTTACAGCCATGAACCATCGGTGGAAATTCCACGTTGCTAACTTTCCATAGCACAACCGCTCCTGACTTCCACCAAACATTCTCAGAGGTGAAGGGCTGAGTCAATCTCCGACTGAGATTTTTTTAATTCCCAACCTGATTGTGAACCGCGCCCTCTACCGCTGTACCAGACCGGGAAATAGGGGATGCAACATAGGTTCTTGAGCTTGAAGTGTAATGATTAACGCCTCTAGCTATTCAGCATTACGTCTCAAGTTCGATAATCAATTCTCTCTTCCAGAGGTGCAAGTGTTAAGGCTCCACTGTTGCGGTAGTATTGTCTGTCCTGTTATGTTATTTGCTCTGTTCTATTCACCTAAAGGTACATATTTAAGTATTCTGAACTACGTAGCCAACCGTGCTGATCAGAGGTGCAGGAAAGGGTGCATCGATCCATTGTTATGATGCATCGATCCATTATTATAAATTGATTCCAATTGTTGCGATATGTGTAATTGTAATGTGTATGCTGTTGTTACAATTAGGCTCAAGGCATGAACAAAACTGCACAAAGGAGACAGCCAAAATGATAAACAATATAAACAAGACGGTAAAAACTAAACAATAAAAGTTTAAATTATAATTGAATCACAGCTCTGAATCGTGACAATCCATCAAATAGCTGGAGTGATTTATTGTTTCATACTTATACATTCACACATATATAACACAATGTATACATTGTGAATGCACTGGTATATACATGAATCTATGCACGTATCATTACCAGTAAGTTATTTTAATCGATTAATCACTCCACGATTAATTACTTTAACTTTTGTATTATTAGTAGTAGTATTGCACACCGCCTGCAATGGATGTATGCGTGGCGAGAGATATTCGCGTTAAATGCACATTGGTTATACTGCGTATAATATTCCAGTAGGTGGCAGACGTGGACCAGTGTGTATACTCAGCAGAGGTCGCAACCGGGTACCCGATACGCGTACCCTACCCGATACCCGGCTACCCGTTTGCGACCCTGGTGCGGCCGGATACGGGTACGGGTAGGCCGTGAGTCACTGGTGAGTAACCGTTTGTCACTCATTTCGGGTAGGGTACGGGTAGGGAACGGTAAACCCGTACCCGGCCGGGTACGGGTACCCATTTGCGACCCTGGTGCGGCCGGGTACGGGTACGGGAAAGGAATCAAAACCCGTTTGCGACCTCTGATACTCAGTGGGATTCTCCGCTGTTGTGGTCGACGTTAACTTGGGTCGAAATGTCAGTGTCTCAACTCCTCCTGAACCACCTGTGCCCACCTCTATTGTTATTACCAATCCATACGGAAGAGTTGCCGTGGTGCAATTGTTAGCAAACTGAGCTCGCGATCAAGAGGCCCGTTTCTATATATTCAATTTCCTTGCATTTTTGAAACATTGGGCAAAATGTCTTAAATCCCCCAGTTTAGTGTCTGCCCAGCAGTGAGAAACTTGGTGCACCACAGACTCTTGGCAGGTCACCACGTGTGGGAGGGGGTCACGTGTGACTACTCCCACCTCCACCAATATGTCTGGTCACCATGGACGAGTAGGCCAAATACTCTGTGGACGGGGAGGCTCTTGAGAGTGTTTCACAAAGGAGCCCCCTCGGCGAGAAGTGGTGTGCCCAAGTAATTGCAGGGCTGCACCTTTACCCTTTGATGCAAATCAACCAACCTTAAGGTTGGTAATCGTAGACAGTGATATAGTGGCGAGTTGGGAGGGCTAGTGTTGAGAAACACTGGTCTAGGACACACACCGTTTTAGCATTTTGTCCGAAGTGACTGTTGAGACTTAACTGGCTTCCCGAATCAAGTTTTTTAGAAAATTATTTTATTTGTCTATATTTCTTCTTTCTTTCTATCTCTCCCAATGACATGTTTCCATTCATAATTGCTGCTCACTGCAGTTAGAGAACGACCACTGGAAGACCGAGCACTCTTCAATTGCCTCATGCACACCGAGTAGTGCCCCTTCTGACGTGCCCTGCAATGGAGGCCATTCACTGCACAGCAATCAAACCAGATTCTGTGAACTCCGGTCATCCTCACAGTCACCGCATCGCGCGCTTTCAGAAGCGCTTCTGCGACCGTCTGGAACGCTCTTCCTTCCGATATTAGGAAGCCACTGGAGCTATGCACTTTAAAATAATTTAGATTGAAAACTCATTTAGTTAGAATTGCCTTTAGTGTTTAGTTTGTTTTCCTTCCCCTTGCCCACACCTCCGATTAGCAGGGTTGGCTAAGTACGCTGCGAAAGAAGATCAACATACACACATACATTTGTCTTAGTCCTTACAGCTACCCTTGATGACTCTGTTCAATCACAGATGGTACTCTGGATTCCAATTTAGGATCTAACAGTTCCACTGGCTCATTGCTTTGCCAACTTATTAGCCACCTAACCACGAGGCTACCTTAACAATGAACCTTACCTTACCATTTGTACGATCACAGAATGACACCTCATTAATGGGACACTATGCTATATATAACTGCATATTTAACAACAAGTAAAATGTAAATAATAAAAGGCAACTCAATTGTTTCTACGTTGGAGAAGGCTTCTCAAAAATTGCACAGGACAGCCACGTAAAAAAAAAAACTTAACTTTTGCCGAAAAACTACAGCTGTTTGTTATTCGTGGTTACGACAGCCACCCTCTTTCTTGGTACCAGAAGCATTTTACTCTGCTTTGGAAGAATGAGTTGGGGCTCAAACCAATATTGTTCATTGTGTCCGTGAACTGGCCTTCCGCCTGCACAAGTAAAAGGGGCTCCTCCACCGCATTGGCTGGGCCCCCGTTTGGTGTGGCCCGTGTGGGCCTTCTTCAAATAGCCCAGCACGAGATGAGAAACAGCATTGCGATGTGGAGACCCAAACACATTCCTCCAGAGACCAATTAGCACGGGACACGAATTGCTCTCCAAAGTTTCGCGAGATAGGGCTCCTATCTCGAATGGGAAGTGATGCAGCTGTGTGTGTATCTGCCGTGCTGGGTTGTAATGTGGGCCAAGGTGGAATGGGACACAGTGATATATGAGCTAGTAATGAGCAAAAAACATCAATGAACAACGGGTAAACCTATTACAGATGCATTCATTATTTGGATATTAAACTCATTATTCTCACAAAGATATTTAAAGGCCAGGAACATATTCTATTCGACGAACATTTGCTGTACATGAGAAGAAATAAATATTGTAAGGTCGGTCAATTCAAACGCTTTTGAAATATAAGATTTAAACTTAGCATACTAAAATTAACTTTTCAGCCCTTGCCAATCTACTGCTGGATGAAGGGCCTCCTCATGCCTTTGCTGCCATGGTGGTTGTTTGATCATACTTCGTCATGCCAGTCAGTACGGGATGGTAAATGGGTGTGAGGATTCATAAAGGGTTCAGAGGGCATTTGGTCACGAGTGGGTTAGCCGTGACCGGCGATCCAACTCGGGTCGTGGATTTCATAGCACAAAGCACGAACCACTGCACCCCCCCCCCACTAACATCACCCTTAACGCTTTGTGAATATACATTTCCAAATTTAATACTGGCATGTTAGGGGCAGGAAAAAGGAAGGAATGCATGACACACATTTGTGAGAAGTCCGAATGAGGCTGCAAGTGGAAGACGTTGGGTGGGAGGGGTGTGGAGGTGGTGGTGGAGGGAGCTTGTGACTCAGGGAAGGGCGTCTCTTTTGCATTCGGTTCATTCACCACCACAGGAAACGACATTCACCACCGCCGCCGCTACAACTACGGTTGCCACCTGTCCTGGTTTTTCTCTCGCATTGTCCTCTACGCGAGGCAGCTGTCCTGGGGAATCCGTATGTATGCGCAGGACATTAAAAAGCCCGTGCCAAAAAAATATATTTCTACGCTACTCGCTTCGATGCATTTATATGGAGTCCTCCTCTCTCGTGAGAGCGTGGGGTTGTCGTTTCTTCCCGTTACACGTCCCCAGTTTTTTATGTGCCTCACATATGACAGCCCAGCCACATCTTTCCAAAATTAACCGAGCACGCATGCCCCAGGCTCAACACCTGAACTCCCCCCGCTACCCCCACCACCCAACCTCCACAAAACAAAAATAAAAAAATAAAAACGACCACGCAAGCTGCAGACGTCCGCTGCTTCGGGATCGACGCGCCGTGTCGCAGCGGAAAGCAACGTCGGCGATCAGGTGACAGGCAGGCGCGGGGGAAGGGTGTGGGGGGGGCATCATCGCTGAAGACGTCTCCGCGGACAGACATACCTGTGGCCGGGCCCTGCGGCCCACTCCCACGTAGTTGCAGACGGGATGGAACGCGCCCGTGCCGCACGCCAGCAGGTGCGACTGGTTGTAGTGGTGCAGAACCTTCGCGTAGTTTCCGCACTCCGTCTGCAACGCACGGCCGTCACCCGCGGTCAGCCGCCGAAGCGACGGGTTTGGTTTTTTTGTTTGTTTTTTTACGTCGTTCTTCCAAGAATCGTTCACTTCGATTGTTATTTATACGATGCCGCGCTCGCGTGTTCCGTGTTTTGCATCCATGGAATAAACAAGGGAAAAAAAAATGGGAGCGCTTGACAGATGATGCCAAAAAGCCTCGCTGATTCTCAAGACTTTATCGGGCGAGTTCTGCAATGGGGATGTGTAGCCAATTTCATTAATGAGTGTCTGCCTTTCTCTTAACGTAACCAGGATATCGAGATAACCCACACAAAATGCGAACACAATAAAAAAAAATAATAATCCCCATTGTTTATCCAGGAATAGCCTGAGATTTAAGGCTCTTTTTAAGAATGGTCCTCTATTGGCATGTTTGGACAAGTTCATTCATGCGTAGCATGTGGGAGCAAACCATAGAACCCAGAGACAACCCTTGCATCTAAGGAGGTAGCACAACGCTGCTGTCTCCTGACCACCTGCTAGCCACACGCCTGCAACACGCTGTGACCCCCGTGGTAACCTATCAAAGTAATAACCAGGCTCAAACCTTGCTGAAATTGTGAGTTCCTGGAGGATTGTAACCATTTAATGGTGATCTGTCGAGAGACAAGTGCCCTGTATGACCTTATAAATCCTGATATTCCGTGTAATACATCCAAATCGCTGTCACAAGAAGGTTAAAAACATCATTTTGACCGTTAATCAGAATGTAGTGGAGGAAATCCGATGAGCTACACATCCGATGTCCACAGATGTCCAGCTATCTTCTTTTTCTGTTTCACAAACGTTTACAAAAGTCAGTAGGCTAGGACAGCACGCGTCTCTTATCGAGACGATGGCTGGTGTTCAAGAATAACCAAAGGGTGGGGACCGTGCGCGAGCAGTGCGTCTGCCGTGGAGACGGAGCGGTGACATCTGCACGTGTGCATCTGCTTGACGGATAACACTGGTCAACAAAAAAATCACTGGTCAACAATAAAAACATTTTTTTCTGGCCTGGACTTTTGCAGCTGTTTTAGACTAATTTGAGGGTGCCGATTCCAAATCTGATCTCAGATTTGCTCTATCACATCTCATATTTATGCTATCGGCATACCCCATTTTCATTGATTTTACCCAAAATTAACTCTGTCACTTATGATTGCAAGTTGTTGCGAGTCAGTGACTGCTTTAGTGTTAAAACATGGTGCTGTATTTTAGGATAGTGTGTTTATAATATAATTTTATGTAGATATCCACATTTATTTAATATTTTTCTTCTGCAGTTTTTATTGAAAATGCAATATTTGATATCTCAAATGACCTTAAAACCGTTGGAATACCTTATGCCAGAAAAAGTGTGTTGACCAGTATAATTATTGCATGGCGGGGCTGTGAGAGATGGGGATGGCTTAGGGATGCCTTTATTCAGCAGTGGATTGATCATGGCTGATGACGGCGATGATGATATATAGTGGTAGAGACTAGCTTATTGTACTCGAGAGCCACAGGTCGATCTGTCTCACTCATTGATTTCTCCAGTTACATTGGGAGTCTGGGTTTCCCCCGCCCCTACCCCCACATTTAAATAATGTAATAAATCTTTCATTTCAAAGGCAGTAAAATAAGAGAAATGCTGTTCAACTCCAGCCAAGTCAAGAGCAAGCCTGGAGGCACGAGGGGATGGGGGGGGTCAAAACACCCCTCTTGGAACATTACAGGGCAAGGACTTCGTATGTCACTCTGGGGTTTGCCGTGGGAAAGCTATGTATTATTTTGTTTGCCTTGCGCCATAGTGTTGGTATAGTTA